>NW_007734527.1:103454-104005 GCF_000696425.1 Galeopterus variegatus | reverse complement strand
AACTTTTTATTAGAAAGTTAATGGACCTAGGATTTGAAGCACCTTTAAGCCAAGTTTTTTGTTTTTTTTTAGCATTGGGGTAGCTTACTGGCAAGTGAAGAACACCTAGTCTCAGGTTTAGAGCCATGGCAGTTGCCATGTTTTTGTGCTTGTACTAGAGGTGCTTTTGGTTTTAATTTTAGGTAACTAGTTTTTTACACCGGTGCTTCTCAAACTGGGATCTTCTGTAATATCTTCAGATCTCTGAAAATAATAAGAGAAATTATAATTTATATGTTTTCTTTTTTTATGATAATCCACAACCAATTTTTTAAATCAATTGTCTTTGACAACTATGATTCAAAATAAAAAGATGTTTTTATTGATTAAGATTTTAGTTTCTTAGGGCTGGCTGGTAGCTCAAGTTCAAGGTTTCAGAGCCCCATACTGGCCAACCACCCCAAAAAAAGATTTTAGGTTCTTAAGTGAATGTTTTTTTAAACTGGGCTCATTGAGAAATAGTCTTTGATTTGGAGAATTTTTCCATTTTTGAAAGGGATTTATAGATTACC
>NW_007734527.1:101812-102672 GCF_000696425.1 Galeopterus variegatus | reverse complement strand
TTACCTACTTCATGTTTCTCTATTTTGTTTTATTTAGGTCTGTGAAATGAAAAACTGCAATAAATGCATCTATTTTGAAGCCAAGAAAAAACAGGATCTGTATATGTGGTAAGAGAGTGTATTAAGATTTGGTTGAACCTCTTTGTTTAAATGGATTTATTTTTCGTCCTTGGGTTATAGACTTCTTTTGGTATTTTATGTAAAGCGAGGAGAATAAAGCAAACTCATTTGATTTCACCAAGCTTGAAACCTTTAAAGAAAATTAAGTATATAATTATTATAACTATTTTATTTTGCCTTTTTACTTTGAATAGGTGGTAAGCATTTATTACATTCTAAGTTCTAATTAGTTGAAAAGCTTCCTTTGTATGTTTCAGGCTTTCAAATTCACCTCATGGGCCATCTGCCAAATTTCTTGTTCAAAATAGTAAGTTGACTCCATTTAAAATTTTTTTATGAGAAAATTTAGTCTTGCAGAATAATTGTGCTGAAGTTACAACTATTTTTGTTTTTGTTATAATTTTTCTAGTTCATACCCTAGCTGAACTAAAGATGACTGGAAACTGTTTGAAAGGTTCTCGGCCACTTTTGTCTTTTGACCCTGTAAGTCTCTCATTCAGTGTATGAGGTCTAATTTTATTCTGCATGGTTATGTTCTAGTGGATATAGTTCTGTACTTCAATTTAGTTAACATTAAGAAAACCAACAATTTTAAACATGGCATTCCACTGTTAAATAATATATTTCTTTATTTTTATAGGCTTTTGATGAATTACCACATTATGCTTTGTTAAAAGAACTCTTAATTCAGGTAAATATCTTTTCTAGAAAGTATTTTTAGTAATATATTATAAACGAGT
>NW_007734527.1:99378-100265 GCF_000696425.1 Galeopterus variegatus | reverse complement strand
AATTTGGCCATTTATCCTTTTATATGCCTTTTAATCTAATTCAATTAGATTTATAAAAACAATTCAGAGGTTGATTTAAGTTTCAAAGTTTTTCCTCCATGGTGTGCTTTAATGCATTTTGTTAATAGTGGTCATAATTTTAAAAATTCATTTTAACCACAGTTTTTCAAAACTACATGTGTTGTGAGAAGCAAGATATGAACTAAATCCAAATTACTCGATTTTAAAAGAACACACTGAAAAAACACTAATATTTTCCCATGACAACTTCGTATAATAGATTTCAGAAAATACTGATTGGCATGTGCCAGGTTTCACTTCTACCTTAATTTTACTGATTATCAATTCTTTTAAGCACATTTGTAATAAGGTCATAGCCAGTATACCTTTTAGGAATAGTATATCCAAACCAAAATGAAATGTTTCCTTTTAAAGATCATAGAAGAAGATGCTGCTCTTGTAGAAATAGGACCTCGTTTTGTCTTAAATCTCATAAAGATTTTCCAGGGAAGTTTTGGAGGACCAACTTTATATGAGAATCCTCACTACCAGTCGCCAAACATGGTAAGTTAATTTTGTTGGTCTTTGGCCAGAATAATTCTGTGAAGTAATTACTGTTATATTACCTGTGAAACTGAATTTAGTGTTTGCTACCTACAGACTTGTACATTACTGTAGTAGTCCCCCTCATCTGCAGTTTGCTCTTCATGGTTTCAGTTACCCACGGTCAACTGCATTCTGAAAATAGACCACATTCATATAACTTTATTATTACAGTGTATTGTTATTTTTCTATTTTATTATTGGTTATTGTTGTTAATTTCTTACTGTGCCTAATTTATAAATTAAACTTTATCATATTATATATGTGGGGGGAAAAACCTACT
>NW_007734527.1:97601-97995 GCF_000696425.1 Galeopterus variegatus | reverse complement strand
ATGAAACCTTAGAAAAGCCAACGTCTAATCTTTTCTCACCTGAAAGAAGAGTACATCATTAATATTTTTAGGTTTTGAGAATCGAATGAGTCAATACCTGTGTTAAAAGCATTTTGTAAATGACAAATTACTTTAGAAGCAGTGGGTAGATTATGTATTTAAAAATCTAATAGTAGAAGGAGGAAAAATAGGACAGTTTTTACAGGAGATACCAGAACATTTGAATTTCTCCCCTCAAGACAGAGAACTGCTTGTTTAAAGCAATGGAAGCATTGATCCTAGAGGTAGAGTAGTAATGGGAAGAAAAGATCCTGGGTATGGTGACCGTGGAGGTAGAGGGCTGCTGAGATGGCCAGATATAAGTACAATATATATAAAATACGCTAAATAAAGA
>NW_007734527.1:90915-91955 GCF_000696425.1 Galeopterus variegatus | reverse complement strand
ATGAAACCTTAGAAAAGCCAACGTCTAATCTTTTCTCACCTGAAAGAAGAGTACATCATTAGTATTTTTAGGTTTTGAGAATCGAATGAGTCAATACCTGTGTTAAAAGCATTTTGTAAATGACAAATTACTTTAGAAGCAGTGGGTAGATTAGGTATTTAAAAATCTAATAGTAGAAGGAGGAAAAATAGGACAGTTTTTACAGGAGATACCAGNAACCTTCCTGAACTGTTTGGGTACTTCAACCCTGTACAATAGGTGTTTGTTAGCAACAGAGCTAATAACCCTTCTCTTTAACCATACACGGTAGACAAATATAATCAACACCTAACTGACGTATGTAAACATTGCACATTACAGTGAATAAATTGGTATATTAGTGCATTTTAATGACAGTTAAGATACTATTTTGACACTTTATTGAATTATTTGATCTTCCATCCTATAATGATAGATCAACCAAACCTACTGGTTAAATACTCTATTAACATAAGCAAATCTTGGAAAGGTAGGATAAGATCCCAGAAAGNTTAACCCTTGACTTGGTGTTGTCAGCACCACGCTCTCCCAAGTGAGTCACGGGCAGGCCCCGGTATATTATTTTAAAACGTGTTGATTTTTCCCTCTTAAATTGTTTCAGTTTAAATCATCTTATTTACCATCATTTCTCTTGTATATTGGTCAAGATGAGCAATATCAGAGATGTTAAGTCACAGCCAAAAAGAACAGAAGAGAGAAACTCTGGTGTTGAGTCCAACTGAATCCTGCTACCTATTAGTTGAGGAGGCTTGAGCCAACCACTTGACTACTTGGAACCTCAGTTGCCTCATCTGTAAAAACTGGGCTCAGCTGAGAACTTACAATCAAAACCCCAACGAGATATTTTCCAGAATTCTCCCCACGCCAGCGCCTATCTTCCCCTTCAGCCCTCAGATCAGATACCAAGTCGTTGCCACTCACACCAACCGCCGTCTGTGTCCCTCACAATGACACCGCCGAGGCCCCGCCTCCAGCCCGCCCACCTCCCTGAGGAGGCCCCG
>NW_007734527.1:72709-90173 GCF_000696425.1 Galeopterus variegatus | reverse complement strand
CGCCTTCAGCCCGGGCCCGAGCCCCGGCCCCAGTCCCAGCCCTCCGCCCGGCCCGGCGATGAAGTGTCACTACGAGGCGCTGGGGGTGCGGCGCGATGCCAGCGAGGAGGAGCTCAAGAAGGCCTATAGGAGGCTAGCCCTGAAGTGGCACCCGGGTAGGTCACCACCGCGCCGGCTCTCCGCCGCCTTTCTCGCCCCCTCTCCTCGGACCACTCCTGGAAGCCGGCCCAGCCGTGGCCTGCCCGCCCTGTGGCTCCCGTAGCCTGGCCCGTGGCCCCCGCGCCGCCCTGCCCTCCTTCCACTGGGGGGATGCCGCCCTGCGCCCCAGGCTGCGCTCAAGCTTAGCACCCCACCTCTTTCCAGACGCTCCCCGCCCCCCGGTTCCCGCATTGCCACTTTACGGGGCTTCACCTGCTCCTCCTACCCGGTCGCAGACACCACCGAGGGAGGACTCGGGGACTCGGAACTCACTTGCCCGAGCCCCCTGCCGCTCAGCTCCCCCGTATTTTTCCTCGGCTGCCCTTAACTTCATCGTGGAATCCCAGCTACTTAAACCCAATTTGTGACTCCTTTCTTATTGAGATTAAGACAAGGGAGCTAGTAAAATGTCTTTTAAATGGGGATGCCTTTTTTTTTTTTTTGCTTTTAGTAGGCTGGTTAAGCAGACCCTGTACTTCACTTTGGACTGATTCTGCAGATTGAGTTTTAATTATATGACTTTCCTAGTGAGGGATGTATGTTTACTTAGCAGTGTGCTTCTTTTGGATGTTTCTTTTGGTTGTAATAAAGGCCTGTGTGACTTTTATGTAGTAATCTGATCTTCCAAACGGAGAAACTAAGACAGTAGTTCAATCTCAGCTTTTGAGGTTTTGTAGTAAGAGGCTTTCATATTGGCATTAATCAGTTAGCACGTCACTCCATGAGATGCAAGTCACTACACTGTACCGCTGTGTAGCTGCCGAAATGCTAAGACAGTGACCTCAGAGTTTTGTTGGAAAAACGTCTTCCACATACGAATTCAAGTGCAAACAAAATAGCACAACATACGCAGTTGGTAGTTGGATTAATAGAACAACTAATAAACGCCCCAGGAACTCAGGAAGGGAGTTATCACTGAGTACTGGGAGATGGTGAGGCTTCCCTTCACAGAGGAGCTCGGACTGAATCCTAGAGGAATGGAATTTGGAGAAGTGAACTTAATAGTGTGGGGACAAGCACTGTGGTGGACAGAAGGTGTCCCAGGGGACAGTTTGACTGAAGGCAGTGTTTACTGGAAGTGTAAAAAATATGGGTTAGGAGAAGAGTTGAAGGAAAGGGCAGGGACTCAGAGTCAGAAGGGAATGTCTGTACTTGGTGGAACAAGAAATAGAGGTATGGGTCGTTACTTCAAGTAGTAATAATTACCAACAGAGGAACTCAAAAATGTGATTTAAATATATTGGAAGTGCAGAGACAGATGAGCTAAACGTTCATCATAGCAGGAAGTCAGTGGATACAGCTAAAATGAGTAAATCCAGAAATAGTGTAAAAATAGTGTACAAGCGCATTCTTAAAGTAATAGGGGTAATTACCACTAGAAATTGAGTTAGGAATTAGAAGGAAGCTGGGAATTCCTTGACTTTCTGGATGGGAAAGGGCAAAGCAGAAGATTTCATTCTGTGCTTATGCAGTTTTGATAACAGTATTAAAATCTTTTCGAAAAGTAGTTTGAAATCAGATTGTAGAGAGCCTTGTGTGTTAGGCTGAGGACTGTGAAATTTGTATTGCCAATAATGGAGAATCGTGGCCAGCTTTATTTTTTTTTTAATTTATTTATTTATTAATTTTTTTTTTTAAAGATGACCGATAAGGGGATCTTAACCCTTGACTTGGTGTTGTCAGCACCACACTCACCCAGTGAGCAACCGGCCATCCCTATATGGGATCCGAACCCGTGGCCTTGGTGTTATCAGCACCACACTCTCCTAAGTGAGCTACGGGCCGGCCCATGGCCAGCTTTATTAAGCTGTCTTGGGAGAGAGCTGAGATAGCAACTTAGTGGCTTGGAGACTGCTGGAGACAGAATTTGGGACGAGTCCACAGTGAACAAGGAAGGATCCAAGCCAGGCTCGGGGTCAGTGGGAGGCCGAGAGCCCAGGTGGAAGAGACATTGCAGAGGAAAAACTACCAGATTTGGTGGTTAATTGGATATCAGCACGAGGAAGAAAGGAAGAAGTATACAAATTCTATTAAAATATCAGTTAACTACTTTGAAATCAAATCTTGGCAATAACCGAATGCAAATTTCTTCTTCTCTGAATATCATCATAATTTATGGTATCCTAAATATCTTCTGGTTTGAAAATGCCTGTGTATTTCTACTCTCCCCAGAGACACATGATTTTGGTTTGCTTTGCTGGCTTATTAATTTGTTAATGTCTAATTTCATTCTATTTGCAAGGCATTGTGTTAGATATTTCTGGGGTTAAGCTTTGCTTCAAAGAATGTATCCCTTAAATTAGAAAGGCTGTCTTTTTATGGTATTAACAAAAAAGAAAAAAGGAAATAAATTATTTTTATTTCTTTTATTGAGGAACTGAGAATAATTTCCAATAGGGTCAACAGTCCTGCCTAGGGAGATCACTCCTCGTTAAGGGCAGGCTTTTAATGATTCATCCAATGGCTATTCCTTGAGCACTTTGCTATGAGAACAAGGTAGGAATAGTCCCTGTCCTGTTGGCTTGTGCAGTCTGCAGAGAGAGACACATAGGAAAACATGCAGTTTCAGTCTGCTGAGACAAGGGCTGTATGAGAGCAGATGCTAGGTGCTTATGAACTCATGTCCCAACCTGGTCTATGTTTATGTGTGGGTGGGAGAGATGGGGAGAGTCGACCAGGAAATGCGTCCCTGAAGTGACATCTAGGTTAAGACCTAAAGTGGGAATGTAAGAAGTACAGTAGAGGGAGGCAGGAGAAAATATGGCAAAGAAGGTGAGCATCACCAGGTAAGCAGGGGCCAGGTCAGGAAGTTGTGGTACGCTGGGTTAGGATGCTAGCCTAAGCACATGGGGAAACATTGAGGAGCTGGAAGCAGGGAATGGTAGATTTCCGTTTGTCAAGGATCTCTCTAGCTATAGTGGGGAAAATGGATAGCAAAGAGCAAGAGTGGAAGTAGGGAGGCCAGGAGGACAAAGAACATTGAAGTCACCCTCGATGACAGATAGGACTTGGGGATGGAAACTGTGAGCCAAGTGCCAACATTTCCAGTGAGTCAGGGGGAGTGGCAGGGAGAGGAGGAGACAAAGAGGAGGAGGAGAAGAAGGTGGTATTGCCACATGATCTGAATCTCGAAGGAATGTGTGGGTGAGTAAAGGATCAGTGACCAGGGAGATGGCAGCTCCACTTCCAGAACTGCAGTATGGAGTGACAAGAGGAGCCAAGAGGCCTGTAGGGAGCCTGGCTTCAGTTGAGCCCAGGGCTTGACAGGTTGATCCATGACATTTCAGGAAGTACTATAGAAAGGTTCAGGAGGCAGGAGGATAGTGCGGGAGCATGTCAAGAGACAAGCACAAAGAGTAGTGGGGGATGCGTTTTCAGCTTTCACGACTGGATTTGCAGTACCTGAGGCTTTTGCTTTGGCTAATGATAAATGTGGACTTTCCCCTTTTTTTTAATTATTGCTTTTTAACTTATTACACTTATACCTGTAGATCTCAGTTCAACCTTATAGTCAAATAGTTCAGGTGCATTTAGATGAAATAAAAAGCCATATGACAGGTCGAAAAGTTATTTAAGAAAGCAGCTCTAGTGAGAGATTAGATCTTATTTTCAGATGGTGCTTTAATGGGTTTGTGTGTTTAAAAGCTTTAGCTTTCTCCAATCTACTCCTTTGGGGGAGGAAAGAAGGGATTGGGAAGAAGAAGGACCACAAGGTACACTACTGCTTAAAAGGAAGAAAGACTACCCCCCCCCAACTCCCAAAGAGTCGCCTTTTTTTGTTTTATGTAGGAAGTTTCAGTTGCTAGCTTTTTCTACTTCTAGGTCATTTAATTTGGACTATAGTTTTTTATCTATCTAACAAAAATTTTTGAAACATAATAGTTTCTCCCATTTTCCTAGGAGGCAAGAAAAGAAGTGTAGACTGGTTGGGTTGATGACGCCACAGTTTCTGAGGATCAGAATCTGGGAATGGCTTAGCTGGGTGGTTTTGGCTCAAGGTTTCTAGCATAGTGTATCATCACTGTCTGGGAGAACCACTTCCAGGCTCACTCATGTGGTGCTGGCAGGCCTCAGTTCTCTACTGCCTGTGAGCTGGGGCTTCCATTCTTCACCAGGTGAGCTTCTCCATAGGCTGTGTGAGTCCTCATGCTATGGCAGCTGGCTAATCCCAGAGTGATCCGAGAGAGAGCGAGAGCCCAAGATGGAAGCTGTGCATCTCAGAAGTGGTGTACCGTTACTTCTGTGTTTGCTCTTGGTCACACAGACCACCCTTGCTGATATGGGAGGGGACCTCACAAAGGCACAAATGCAAGGGGGTGGGGATCATTGGGTACCATTTTGGAAGCTGTCTATCACTCTAAGGCAAAGATGCTTTTTGAATTCCATGGTTAAGGAAGCACAGATAAGGAAACAATAATTAGTATATATTTTTGAAACTTTATGAGAATTATTTTAATATGCACTGATAAGCAAGAAAAACTTAAAGGCAATGTGAGCACTAAACATAATCTAGCACTAAATAAATAACTGATTTGATATATTTATTTTACTCCTCCTAAAAATAAAATATATAGGACTCAGGATTTTCCATTTGTGGATATCCAAATTTAATGTTCAGTGATACACCAGGCTTAGGGAAAAGCCTGAAAGTTCCACTTAAGTAAATGCTTATAACAAATTCTAATGATCATCTGTCATCTGAGGTGTCTATTTTTCTCTGGTTGCTTTTCTTTATTTTGTACTCTCCTCATCTATTTATGGTACTTATGATGAAAGAGGTCTCATTTAGATTCTGTCCTCTACTTTTTTTATGACTAAATTTCTGTGACTTTATTTTAACAGATAAAAATCTGGATAATGCTGCAGAAGCAGCTGAACAATTTAAATTAATCCAAGCAGCATATGATGTGTTGAGTGACCCACAGGAAAGAGCATGGTGAGCATCACGCTGTCCTTCCCATCCCAGTTAATTTTGGGGGGGAGGAATTGTCAATATAGGGTCATTGACAATTTTCTGATTTTATGAAACTGAAAGTTTGGTGATGTTACATAGTTTTAATTTTGATACTTCAACTGACTTCCTCATTATATGTGGTCCCTTTGGTGTATGATAAATTTACTGATATCAGACAGGAAGACTACTGACTTGTCTTTAAAAACAAATACAGTGTTTTAATACAAGAATTGTAATGTTTTCCAAATAACTACTTTAAATGAAGAAACTGAGTTAAGCTTCTACATCTATGATAGCTACTTTTACTAATGATAATCTGATAATTCAATGCCATTTCCAAAACAAAAATTTCTGTGTTTGAAGTTGTAAGTTTTCAGATTCTCAGTTAACTTTTTGCTACAAAGGAACGTGTTTTAAGCCCTGACATAACAGTGCAAGATCGTGCTGTTACAAGGAGTAGGCAAGTGCTCAGTGCTACCGTGCAAGTTGTCTGTGTGTTCAACAGTGTACAGCACAGCTGGCTGTCAAGAGAGAAAGACTGTAAAGAAAATTCCTATACAGTTGTCTTCCATAGAAAATCAGAGAGAGAATGCTAAACTTTTTTCTCCCTGAGGAATTTGCAGATCTGGCCTTAGAAATTCTTTTGCCTTCCTCTCAGAACTTTGAAATTCTTCCCTGACTTCTTTTCGTCCAGCCTTTTCTCTTGATCGTAGGTTGTTTTCTTGTCTCAAGGATTCCCTCGCCTTTTTATTTAAAGCTCCTGCCTGGTAACTCTCCTGTTACCTGAAGGCAGTACCATGTAGTGGCTCGGAGCCTGGTCTTTCCAGTGCAGGATATCTGGTTTGGGATTCTGGCCTTGCTGCTTACTGGTTTATGATTATAGACAACAGGTTATTCAACATCACTGAGCTTCAATTTCCTGTTACATCAAACAGGGATAATAGTAACCTTTACAGAGTTATTATGAGGAGTAATTGTGTGTGTGAAGCTCCTTAATTGTTCACATAAACATAGAAAGAGTCTTATTCTGGTGCATGTAAGTAAACTCCCAGATCACAAATGTATAATTAGTCTATGGACCAGATTATGTCCAGCATTGTCCATTTAGTAATGCAGCTACCTTTCCAGGAGAGTCATGGAAATTCCTTTGCTTTTTTAATTCCCGTGTATATATGGGTTGGTATTGTATAATGTATTAGAAGTTGCAGGCATAGTTTTAATCAGCAGTTCCATGAAAGATTATTAAGTGTTTTCATGTTGATATTTCTTTAAAATGTTTTGGTTGTAGGTTGTACACATTGAAATGTACAATAATATTTTGGCTGATTCAGAGTAAGGAGTCCTTTTGAATCCTTATTTATTCTGCCTTCTCTGATGATGCTTTTTTTTAGGTATGATAATCATAGAGAGGCCCTACTGAAAGGTGGGCTCGATGGTGAATATCAAGATGACAGCTTAGATTTGCTTCATTATTTCACTGTTACCTGTTACTCTGGGTATGGAGATGATGAAAAGGTAAGATAAATGAACTCTCTTAATTTCTTATCAAGCACTTAAGATTCAAATACAAAGAGAATTCTTAAAAATTGTTTTATAATAGAAAGTGAAGCAATGTTCATTTTGAAAACTGAAAATCTGTTGCCTTCATATGTAAACCGTCGACACATAAAAACCATCAATTGAAACCTAAATGTACGTGCAGTGATAGAATTTGGTCCTGTAATTCTTCTATGTTAAAGTTTTCTCATTTTACATTTTTAAATCTTATTTTGTGATTAAACTACAAAAGTATTAATGATTTGTATTTCTGTTATTTTTTTTCAGGGCTTTTATACAGTGTATCGTAATGTTTTTGAAATGATTGCAAAGGAAGAACTAGAATCTGTATTAGAGGAGGATGTTGAAGATTTCCCAACTTTTGGAGACTCGCATAGTGACTATGATACGGTAAAAGAAAAAATGCATTGCATTTTATAGTTAGCATTTATCACTGTGTCTTTTCCCCGTTTACTTATTTTTTAAAAAGTTGGTTCTGGTTTTCCCTCTATTCTGTGACCTCTCTTTCCTCTCTCTCCCTTCCTGAAGGGGCATTCAGCTCTTTTGCAGCCTCCCCTCTTTACTTTTCCCTATTTATTGACCATGGTCGCATTCAGTGGTCAGTAAGGCTGTTTTTCTTTTTTTATTAAATTCATTTTGATGACTGTCTTATTCTGGAAAGCCTTCAAAGGGCTGTCTTCTTCATTGGGTGATAGGAATGTTATATATATGAAAAAAGAAAGTCAGAAGAAGTTTTGCATCACTAGCATATGCTGTCTTTCAAAAATAAATAAATAAATAAACAACCCAGAATTTTACTTACTTTCGTTGTCACTAGGTAGTCCACCCTTTCTACGCTTATTGGCAGAGTTTTTGCACTCAAAAGAATTTTGCTTGGAAGGAAGAATATGATACACGGCAAGCTTCAAACCGCTGGGAAAAACGAGCCATGGAGAAGGAAAACAGGAAGATTCGGGACAAAGCGAGGAAAGAGAAGAATGAGCTTGTCCGTCAGCTGGTAGCTTTCATTCGTAAACGAGACAGAAGAGTGCAGGCGCATCGGAAACTTCTGGAAGAACAGAATGCAGAGAAGGCAAGGAAAGCTGAAGAGATGAGGCGGCAGCAGAAGCTAAAGCAGGCAAAGTACGTGATGTGGGACCGGACCCTTTTCTCAGTGTAGGTGGGCTCAGAGGAAGCGTCAGGAGACACCTGACGGGAGTTTACATGCTGGGTTAAGCATCTCATCAGCCTGGCTTCATCTTTTTTTTTTTTTTAATTCTGGCATTAGATAGTATTTTTTCATCTACTGTGTAAAAATTTTTATTAGGAATTGGATGTTTTCCTTCAGGGGCTTTTATACTTGAGACCCTTTACATATTCTTGTAAAATTTAATAACTAATGTTCATTGAATTTTTACTCCGTGCAAGGCCTTGTTCTGAGCACTTCCCTCACAGTAATTCTCTGAAGTAACTTCTGTTTTTATTCTCCCCTTTCTTATGAGGAAGTGAGGTAGGCAGGTGCAAGTTCCCATAGCTAGTAAACCGCAGGGCCAGAATGAGACCCAAGCAGTGTGGCTCCAGAGCCCCTGCTTTTAACCCCCATGTAGTACTGTCTCTTCATCCCCATACTCTAAGATATTCAGTTCCTTTCGGTTCCTTTAAACTTGTTGTTAGGAGTTACTAGGAAAGCATTGTGTCCAAAGCATTATAGCATCCTTTTAAAAAATTATTCACTTATTAAAAATTCTACACATTTTACTCCACATCTTTGGAAAATTAGCACTTGACACTTAGGACTTAAAATCATCTGAAGACTTTTAATAAGCTGCTAAGAGTTATATGTTTTAAAACCCATCATCTAGTAGAGCAGTTAAAATCAAACCACATTACAGGTGACAGGTTTAAGTGACTTTGCCCAATTTTAACTAAGCACATATTTTAAGTTTGTAAGTATTGACAGCTTATGAGGAAGAAGCTCTCTAGGGGATGGATTTTAAGTCTGAGAATCAGTAAAAGCCATGCAGAGATGTGTCTGTCAGTGTCAGTGAGAGTGTGCTGTGCGTGTCCAGGCTGGCAGAGCAGTACCGAGAACAGAGCTGGATGACCATGGCCAATTTGGAAAAGGAGCTCCAGGAGATGGAGGCACGCTACGAAAAGGAGTTTGGAGATGGATCCGATGAAAATGAAGTGGAGGAGCATGAACTCAAAGACGGACAGGATGGTAACTTTCTCCATTCATTAAGAAATCCTAGAAAAGAACTGTTATTGTCACAGGGTTATGCACTCAGATGCTTACAGGTGCCAGCAGTAAAGGGTCCCAGATATAAGATAACAGGGAATGGGAGAGCGAATGAAAACCTGGAAAGCACCTGAGTTCCAGCCAGTTGATGGCAGGACCATGCCAGAGTTTTCGTTTTTTTGCTTGTTTTTTAAGTGAAGCTGGAAATCTGGATTTTTATGACATCTCCCGATTTTTAAATGTGACATATAATTAAAATTAAAAACAATAATGTATGGGCCAAAAAAAGGTAGTCTATTAAATTAGTCTAATTTAGGTAATTTGATTAACAAACTCTTTTCTGACCATGTTCTAAACAATTGGTGCTTCTGGCTGTATAAATGTGATGACAAGTGGTCATATTGACAGGTGGACTGACTGGCTATAAAAGAAATGCATTAAGCAGTAAGTCATGTTTTAATAGCAGCTGTTTCCAGAAAACAGGATATTGTGCAGGTGTCTATGAGGTATATATAAATTCTTCCTCTCCTGAGTGGCTGCTGTTGGTATGACAAAATGTTTCTTTTCTCTGCCTCTGTCATTAGAGCACACATGTGACTACTAAAAGGCGAGGATGAGGCATTGTTGAGAATAGCTGGATACCTGATTTTCCCCACTGCCTCTAGCTATTCCATGAGGAATATAATGGAATGATCTAAATATAGTTTATCAGTTTTTCCTCATCTACAAATGTATTTTTCAGACTAATAGCCTAAATGATAAAATTACAGACTTTTATTTATTCAAAGTGATTAAGAAATGAAATATTTTATTAATGAATCAGAAGTAGTGCTTGTAAAAGTGCTTTGAAATTATAAAGCACTCCATAAATGTGAGATGGCCTAATTATATATAGTTTTACAATTTATAAAGTGCTTTCACATATAAGATCTTGCTTGATCCTCATATGATACCGAAGTGTTGGTTTTGCTTATGAGATTATCTCCATTTTATTGATGAAGAAACTAAGACTATGGTATATGCTTGAGAACATGACCATTTTTAGATCCAAGTTTTGACTTCAAATCCAGTGTTCATTAACTATTTGATTTAATGCATACAGTATCTTGAAAGTATACACTAATTGGAAAATAACACCATATATTAAACATTAACATTAGGATGTATTTTGATTATAATTTCAATGAGAATTTCCTTCAAAATCATATTACCATCACTTATTATGAAGAGCCAAAATGTAGAATATGGAAGAGATTCATTGGGATTTTTATTGTCCTAAAAATAAATCCCAAATGGCAGTCAATTTACTTATTTTTTATAAAGGTAGAATATGGGATTGTGCAAATAATTTCAATTGAGCTTTTTAGTTGCTTGGATTTTGTGGATTATGTTGATAGTAATTATTCTATTGTAATAAATTTTCAAACTTATTTTTAAAAAGTTGAGAAAGATGCTAAATTTTACTTGTATTATGCTGTTTTATGACTTATCTAATAATGATAGGGTGTTGTAAGCTAAATTTATTTAAGCATTTAAGAGTAGATCATGGTGTAAATGTGTTTGAACCAAATCTTGCTCAGGGGTAAACTAGAAAAACTCTTTGTTGAAAAACTGTTTCATGGTAGAACTATTAAAGTGGCATTTGGTTTTCTAAACTTAGCTCATACCCAGGACTTTGAGAATTTAAAAAATCATTTTCTAAGTAGACTAATAAAAAGACTTGAAAGATAACGTGATTTATTTGGAAGCCTTTTCTTATAATTCAGTGCTTCTTTTAAAAGCCAACTCAAATCCTGATAGCGTTATTTGTTTGTTTGTTTTTTGTAAAGACATAACAAAAATCTTAGTTTCTAATTTGTATGCCACTTTGGATTGTTATTTAAGAGATATAATTTTTTAACAGTTTATATTTCTAACCAAACTGGATTCTTACTGTACGTTTGCCTCTCCTAGGTAAAGACAGTGATGAGGCTGAGGAGACTGAGCCTTACGATGACCTTTACTGCCCAGCATGTGACAAATCTTTCAAGACAGAAAAGGCGTAAGTTTAATGTTTTTGAACTCATCTTTTTATCTGTGGTGAAATTCAACACTTTGAAGGTCCTAAAAAGAATATGCTTGTAGCTGTTGATCACTAGCCCCCAGGTGTCATTTTGGGGGATTCCTGTCCAGCAGGGGAGGGAGAAGTATTTGTAGCAGTACTTAAGCCTGTTGTACAGATTCTCATACATCTCAGTATTCCTGTGGAATAGTTGCTTTTTAAACATGTTCACTGTTTCCTGAAAGACATGTTGCAAGTTTTGGTGAAGAAGGACTCACACAAGTGAGGAGGCTAGACCGCGTCTAATCATCTCTCTGTTGTTGGCATCAGACTCATTTCCAGACGTCGTTGTCCCATGCAGGCTGTTGCTGCCCACCTAGGAACTTTAAACTTGTCTGCCTGGAGTATATTTGCTGAAGTGGAAGCACTTTATCTTATGGGAACAATGACAAAGAGAGAAATATTAAAAAGGATATATGAAGGAGGGGGTAAAGAACATTGGAGAAAATGAGAGTAGAATCAGCAAGAGAAAAGAAGCAAAACACACGCAGTCAGGGAGAACAGAGACCAAAGGGTACGAACGAAGATATAGGAGTCATAAATAGTCTTACCCTGTAACCCAAGGGAGAAATAACAGAGTGGTAAGAGAAGTGACAAGAAGCAGAAAAGTTAGAAACAAGCAAGAAAACAAAAAGCAACAATGAAGGAGATTTTAAAAGTTATTATTTTATTTGGAAATAATGTCACAGCTAAAGAAAATTTGCAAGAATAGAATAATAGTGCACCTGATTTACCTGTTGCTAAGGTTTTGCCTATTGGCATGTGCTCGCTCGCTTTCTCTCCCTGCACGCGCATGCACGCACACACACACACACACACTCACACTTTCACTCTCTCTCTCTCTCTCTCTGTTTTTTTCCTGAATAATTTGAAAGTAACAGATATAATGCTCCTTTACCTCTGAATACTTCACTATATATGTCTTAAGAATAAAGACAAACAGTACAGCTCTCAACTTTAGAAAATTTATAACATTGATATGGTAATTTTATCTGATTTATTGCCCCTATTTCAGTTTTGTCAGTTGATCCTTCATTAATGTCCTGTATAGCATTTTCCCCACTTCAGTACAGAATCCCATATAGGATCATATATTGCATTTACTTGTTTATTTGGTCTTGTTTAATCTGGAACAGTTCCCTTGTTTGTTGTGCCATTTACATTTGGAAGTATGCTTGTCCTTTACAATATTTTTTCATAGACTGTTTGTCATTTTAGGTGTGCCCATTTCTTCATGATTAGATTCAGGTTAGTCATCCCCAGGTGGATACCACACAGACTGTGTTGTGGCACTCTCAGCAGTTCATATCTGGGGGCAGGGAAGGTCCTTCTGCCCTACTAGTGGTGATCATTTTGATCACCCAATCAAGGTGTCGTCCAGTTTTTCTACTGCAGAATTAGTGTTTTTTCCTTTGCAACAAATTGTCGTTTTTGACATGTCTAATGTGTGAGGAGGAGACACTTTAAAACTATGCAAGTATCTTATTCCTCATTAAAATTTCCCTCCTAGGTTTAGCGGTCATTGATGATTTTAGCTTGTACCAGTCTTTATTGTGATAATTGCCAAGTGATGCTTTCCCAGGGCCAGAGCTCCTCCTCATTCATCAGTCAGCCTTTGGCCTTCTGCTGTGCACAAGAGCCCTCCCTTTTCCCCATTTATCTCTTTGTCTGTTATCAGTATGATTCCTTTTAATCTTTTATAATTCGTTACTGCCTCTTTCATGCTCAAATGTTTCCAGATTTGGTTAATGAGAATCCCTTCAAAATAGTCCTAATGTCCTTTTGACATGTCCCCATCATTTTTTTTTGAGCATTTACTTTCTGACACAAGATGCTCCAATTTCTCTAAGGGATCTGGGTCAGAAGGAGAATTTTAGTGGAAAGGAACAGTAGCAACCAAAACTAGATACCAGAAATCTGAATGGATGAGATAAGGTAGATAGTGACACAAGTTTCCTACTTTTTAGTTTACCTGACTCTCACAGCTTATGTTGTCAACTGTTTTGTGAAATGTTTTTTAGTTGCCCATAGACATACTTAAACAGACATTGCTGTCTAAAGTCAAATTTATGGTGGTGGGAGTGAGAAGGGAAACCTTTCCCGAGAAGTGAAAAACAGTTGAAAAAAGCAAATGGAGCTAAATTACTCTTGTACTTCAAGCCTTCACATCACCATTTCTCCAGTCCAGTGGGTCTTTTATTTATTTATTTTATTTTATTTTATTTTATTTATTTGGGGGGGGCAGCTGGTGGGTACAGGGATGGAACCCTGGACCTTGTTATCGGCTCCATGCTCTAAGCACCTGAGCTACTTGACCAGCCCTCTTTTAAAGTTAGAGGTTGTGTCTGTAATTTCCCAGTGATCCCTTAAAGCCCATAGCGTGGTCTGGAACATAGAAGCACTTAGCAAACACTTAGTGATTAAAAGGAAATTATACAGAAGGCTTTACTTTTAAGAAAATCAAAATAATGAATAGAGAATTTGGCCAAAAAAAGTTTTTTAAAAAAGGGAAGAAAATGTTTGTAGATAAAAGGACGGACGGGCTGGCCGGTTAGCTCACTTGGGAGAATGTGGTGATGATAACACCAAGGTCAAGGGTACTGCCAAAAAAAAAAAAAGGACAGAGAAAGTGGGGCATACTGGGACACAGCAAGAAAGAGCTTCCAGTGTGCTTAATGCCTGAAAGATCCTGACAGTGTTCTGTTTCTCTTTGTAAAATCACCAACATTTTGCTTAGTTAATGAGGAAAAGAGTAAATTTCAACTTGGTTGCAAGCATTCAGCAAGGTATTGGGGCACATATGAATTAATCCGAGTGCAGTTACTTACATCAGATTGTTCTTTCAGCATGAAGAATCATGAAAAGTCAAAGAAGCATCGAGAAATGGTTGCCTTATTGAAACAACAGTTGGAGGAGGAGGAAGAAAACTTTTCAGGACCTCAAACTGATGAAAATCCATTAAATGCCATTTCTGAGGAAGAAATGGAAGATGCACCAAAACAAAAGTATTTCTCAATATTAAATGTCATTAGACATACTTATCACATTCAGAGATTGCATTTAAATGCTGTTTTATCCCAAGGAAGTTATTCTGTTGTGGTAATATTTTCTGCATCTCTTCTAGTTAATGGAACTTTATAGTACTGAACTGGGTAAAGACATGATGTCAAGTATAATTTTTACAGAATATATTTTGACTATATTAAAAGCAGTTTTTTACACCTATGCAACTGATACGTTATTTGCTATCCATTGAACCACTGTTACTATTCTCTGAAATGACAGTGTGAATATTTCCTTTTCCTTTTAATGCTTTATGATATTAAATTTTTTTAGTATTTTATTTTTCTCTGTATCACTGTTTCAGTATCTTTTCTTTTTACTTAGTAAGTTTTCACAAAGTCAAGTATTTAACATTTTGATTTATATTGCTCTTAGGCTTTCTAAAAAACAGAAGAAAAAGAAACAGAAACCACAGGTATGTCAAAAAGGTTTTATTTACATTAAATACCAACTATAAAGTTGCACTGCTCTTGTTTACTCATTATAGTCTGTATTAAGGAGAGGTACTTTCACTTTATAATTTTATGTAGATTGTAAAATTAATACTAAAAGGAATTGAAAATATTTTCCTTTTTCAGCACTTCCACCTTTATGTGTATTTAACTAACTTAATTACTGTTGTCAGTGTGTTTAAAAAATTTGCATATTGAATTTCCCTGGTGTGAACTAGTTGAATAACCACATTAAAAAAAAAAATCTAGGTTTATTCTGCCAACAACATAAACAAAACATTGCAGAAGGAACACTTGGTTAGAAATTTGTAGTGATTGTGAGTCTTGAAAAAGTGTTTCTATTACTTAGAACTTTAAGTAGTTTAAATATTTCTCAACTGGAGTCCAAATTCAATCTCTATCTTAAGGATTATTTTTAAATAAAATGGTGTTACGTTGTTACAAATGTTTGACACAGTCTCATGGACGTCTCTGAACCTGTAAAAACAAAGTGAGCATCCTATTACTATGGATGTTTGGTGGTTATAAAGACAGTAGAATTGATTTTGTGCCATTTTAATATAATCTAGTTATATTAACTTAAGTATGAAATATTTTTCAGAAAACTTAGGTAGTACATTAATGATTTTTCATAAAATTTTATATTTGGCTTATTTATTCAATGGTCATATTAATATATTGATAGTTTTTGTCAGTTACCTATTCTAAGTGATACATGGCATATGAGTTAATCACTGTTAAAATGGTGATTTGGAACTTTTTGCTTCAGTTATAAGACCACATAACAAGTTGTATGTTCCTTTTATAGGTTGACTTATACCATCATTCATCTAAAGACCCTGTAATCAGGGCCGGCCTGTGGCTCACTCGGGAGAGTGTGGTGCTGATAACACCAAGGCCACGGATTCAGATCCCATATAGGGATGGCCGGTTAGCTCACTTGGGAGAGCGTAGTGCTGACAACAAGTCGGGTTAAGATCCCATTACCAGTCACCTTTTTTAAAAAAATAAATAAATAAAGACCCTGTAATCATTAGTTTAGAACACTTTCTCTTTCCTTTGTGTGTGTCAGTATCACTAGAATAAGGACAAAATAAATTGGAGGGATTTGTACTTAATCCAAGCCTGTCTTACATCAATTCATGGAGGATAGGTTCTGCTGATGGCAATAATAAGCAAATGTATTAGTATTTTTTTTACTGATGAAAATGTTTCCAATGATCATCTCATTTTTTCCCCTCCAAGGCTATATTCCTTTATAACACCTCTTGTTTACAATTTCTGATTATATTAGGTTCAGACTTAGTTTTATGTAGCATTTTCTAAGCTGTTTGTGACAGAAGCTGACATCTTCTAAGCTGTTTGTGAAGGAGAAGGCAGTGTGGAGACAGGTACTGTGATAGAACAAAGAGCAGGAAGCAGCAAATACTGAGAATCCTGAAACTTCAGATAGAGACAGTTTTCTGTGTGGTCAAAAAAATATTGTGTAAAACAATTGTAAAAGAAAACTCAAAAAAACTGTAACTGAATGTAAACTGAAACAGATGACTCTGACAGAAAATAATTAATTAAGTAACTTTTGAACACAGTACTCTGAACATCCTCCATGGGATATAGTCAAAAGATGAAATCAGCTGCAGAAAAAGTAAATCTTGAACTTTTACGTAGGTTTTTTGGTGGTGTTGGTGTGGTATTTCTGAAACTATTTTGTATATAGTATAAGACAGAGCAAATGAGTAGATATATTAATGTTTGGGAACCAGATTCTCTAGGAGAAGGGAAATGCAAATATAGATTGAGGGAAAGAGGAAGAGACGGTAGTGTTGGATTAGAATTGGAGATATTGGTATTGAGCTCATGACTTAAAGAAAATAAGTGTATTAGCAGTGCATGCTGTGAGGGCCTAGAGGCGGTGACACCCCCTAGCAGTGAGCATACGTGGGACACACATCTTNGGAACCAGATTCTCTAGGAGAAGGGAAATGCAAATATAGATTGAGGGAAAGAGGAAGAGACAGTAGTGTTGGATTAGAATTGGAGATATTGGTATTGAGCTCATGACTTAAAGAAAATAAGTGTATTAGCAGTGCATACTGTGAGGGCCTAGAGGCGGTGACACCCCCTAGCAGTGAGCATACGTGGGACACACATCTTGGTTTCTAAGTTTCCTTTCCCACCAAAAGGAAGCAGGGTTTGCTCCTTGAAGAAATGGCTGATTTCAGATGTGCGACAGGAAAAGTGGAAGGTGAGTCCAGAACATCTTATGCTAGATACTAAGGAAGTGCCCCCCAAACCGAGATACATCAGAAGTACTCAGGACCCAGCTTACAAGGCCTGCCAATATGGGAAAATTGGAATCATTAAAAGGAATAATGGCAATATATTTCCATACATTGATTTTGTTAAAAAAAAATTCTCTATATTGAGTTTTGAAAAATGGGAAAGCTTTGTTACAGAAGAATATGAGTTAGTACAAATGGAGATGGCACAAATAATAGAGGTAGAAAATCACTGTTTTCCAACCAGCATTGTAATACATGGTTCAGGCATGAGTCATCAATTGATGCCAAATGCATTGGGTGAATGGTTATTGGGACAGGATATTCGCACAAAGCCACACTCTGCAGATAATTTATTAATTAAAAAAGGAAATCAGTACTTAATACAGTAGAAAAATCTGGAAATACCACCCTAACCAAATGATGAAACATCAATATCACTGAAAAATGGGACAAACTGACATTTGGCCTCTTGATGAAATAAACTGAGAAGGACACAGCATTGTCTTTATGGTATTGCTAGAAATGTTTAACGTAAATCTAATCATTTGGAAACAATCAGACAAAGCCAAATTTTGGGACTTTTTTTTTTTTTTGTCTTTTGTCTTTTTTCCGTGTCTGGCAACGGATCGCAACCCTCAG
>NW_007734527.1:42048-71900 GCF_000696425.1 Galeopterus variegatus | reverse complement strand
AAAAACCAAAAAAAAAAAAAAAAAAAAAAAGGAACCGTTCTAGAATAAAGGAGATTAAAGAGATATAACTAAATGCAACATGTGATACTTGATTATATCCCTTCTTAGGAGGGACTGATTGTAGATTTGAATGTGGACTGTGTAACAGATTATATTGGTATTAAATTCTTGAGTATGATGAATATCGTGGATGTCTCAGAGAATGTTTTTGTTCTTAGGAGATATATGGCAAATACTCATATCTGCCTGCGGCTTACTTACATATAGTTCAGGGAGAAAGTGTGTGTGCAGAGAGAGAGGAAGAGTGTGTGCAGATGTGGTAGAATGTTACTGAAAACCAAGACATATAGTTGCATTTAGTGAAGATTTGTTTGCCAGGCATTTTTCTTTTATAATGCTTGGTGGTGGTGGTTATTGTTTTTCCTGACTATAAAAATAATAGTTACTCACTGCTGATTTTGGAATTTGGAAAATATGAAAAGTATAAATAATATCCTTAATTCTATCAATAGAGATACTTAATTTTAAGTTAAATTGTGATTGGACTGTATAATTTTGTCTCTTCCATTTTTGCTAATATGTTGTAAGTATTTTTTCATATAGTTGAATGAATGTCTTTGGAAACATGATTTTTGAGAACTTCATAATTTTCCTTTATATATTAAACCATGCACTTACTGAACATTTGGAGTTTCACATTTTTTCCTAATCTGGTATGTCTGTAATGAGCATACATTTTCTTAACTTACCTACTTCTCCTTTTTATTTCCCAAAGATATACTTCTTTTAGAGTTTGGGGGACATTGTTATAGTATTTATTTTGTAATGTCGTATATGCTTTATTACCTAGAATTATGATGAGAATTTCAATGAAAATGGAATTGAAGGAGTGAATGTTGACCCAGAGGATACTAACTTTAATCAAGACAATTCCAAAGAACTGGAATATAGTCTCCAAGAAAATGTCATTGTCACAGAGACCATTGAACCATGTGATCAAAAAAGTGAAGCTAAAAGGTAAGTTAAAAGTTGAACACGATTTTCTAATTACTAAATATTGATAGGTAGCTTTTTATATATCAAATAAAATCCCCTTACCCGTGACTCACTAAGTTAGTTATATCTGTGCACATATACAGACCCGAACATATATATATATATATATATACACACACACACGTGTGTAAATAGATGAAGCATGTTGGAAACAGAATGCTAGAGGAATGTACTCACAGACATTTCAGCAACGTGGCCTGAATCAGAAAGAAAGCATTTTGAGCCAGTTTTTCTTTCCTTTACCCTGCTGTGGTGCCTTCTGAGTCCTGGGTCAGTAATTCTTGACATTCACATGAGCACAAGGCTACTGCTGAGTCTGTTTTTATGCCCCACTCCCCTGGAGCACCAATAACCAAATCTCCATGCTCGTGGCAGTCACCCTGTGTTCAGCACCACTGCCTAGTCAGGACACACAGCAGCAGCTGCAGGCCTTCTGCTGGAAGCAGCCCTGGGATCCTGGTGCTGCACAAGACCGTGGTGGAGGGCGAGGGGAAGGTCTCGCACAGGGGAGATAACCAGTCCTTTTTCTCTCCTTCCTCTCCTTGTAGACTTTCTTGTCCCCATCTTCCTTTCTTCCTCTAGAATAGAGAATCATTTCTTATTTCTTGAGGAAACGTTCGAATAGTAAGTGGACTCAGCTTCCTGTCATTATAGGGCCATGAAGGAGAGTTAAAGTGACAGAGTGAAGTGGGAGCATGAGTTAAAGTGCTTACGGCTGGGGCAGTGGAGTGTGCTTAGGACTGTAAGTCATCTGGTGCTGTGAGGGAGGGACATGGATGGGCCCAGGCCTGCAGTAGGGCTCTAGCTGGAGAAAAGGAAGTCAGGGAGCAGCATGAACTGGTGATGCCGAAGCTTTGAAGAACTTTGGAGAGTGGAAGCTTGAAAGGGAAATTAGCATTTGTTTCACTCTAATGCTGGCGTTTGTTCCATTTTACAAATGGGGAAACCGACTTGACCAAGGACAGGAGCTGGTGAGTGGAAAAGCTGGTATTTCAACTTCTGTCTGCCGGCCTACTTGAAGGCACCCAGATTAGCTACACAGGGCCTAAGTATCCTGTGAGGGCCCCTTGGGCTGCTTGGTGGGCATGAGGGGTGGGCCAAGAGGTGGGGCTGTAGGCCCCTGATCCCCTTTTTCATCTAGAGCTAAAATGTTTTCATTTGCTTTCCATGTTACTTCTACATGAAAATTAGGGAGGAAAAGGAGTTACAGACTTGTCAACCACTGACATAGTTCAGCTTTCTCGTTTTATTGATGTGAGAAAAGGATTCAGAGAATTCAAGTGATTTCTTCACTGCTGAGGAATGGCAGGGCTGATATGGACACGTCACCACCCACCCCCATCCCACTCCCACCGGCCTCCTGACATTCAGTGCCTTTCTGCTGCTCCGCTGTAGTGAAGCAGACACTGTGGCTGCCGAGTGGGAAGTGCATTATCAAAAAATGTATGCGTGTATGTGTATGGTGTTCTTAAAAAATAAAGGTCTCAGATGTTACCTTCAAAGATGTGGCTTTCTCACAATATGATATTTTTCACAATATTCCACCAGGAATATTATCCCAAATTTTCTTAAACATATTTCTGGCATATCTGTGATGATATTTTGTAAATTAGTGTTATCCGTTGCCTTTCATGCTATTGCATTCTGTTCTTTATGCTTTCAAAGATGGTAAGTACTTGTATAATGTTATGTTATACTCCGAATGAACATCTTTTAAATGTGTGGACCATTTAACTTAATACAGACCCTTGGTTTCTACTTGTAGAATAGTATGCCCATGAAGTACTTGGAAACATGATCATAACTCATTCACTATAACCCATCCTATCTGTTCTGTAAATGTAACTGCACCCAGATTTTTATGCTAACAATTTGGTTAGCATAAATTAGGGAAAGTATAAAATAACTAAGGAAAATTAAAATTCATATAGGAGCTTAATTGGAGGAATGCTCATAGCTTAAGCAGAATAGGAAGAACCTGACTACACTGGCAGGAAACTTCTGGTTTAAAGGGTTCAAGGGGGGAAACTCACCAGCTCAGCATAATGGACATAATTTTAATAGAAGTAAATTCCCTACGTTGAGTAAATTTAACTTTATGAGAAATTCATTACAAGATCTTTGTTTTTCTCATTTTGCCGTTGAAATGTTTGTCACAGACTGGATTAGATTCAAGAAGTTAATGTTTTGGGGGAACCACACTTAATGTCATGTATTGTTTGTGATTACTGTTGGTTGGTTCTGAAAATGGAGTGCTTCAATAAATAGAGTATTAAATGCTTTGCCTTTTATAAAAACACTGTAGAAAAGTTCAGAGATATTTTAGGGGTCCTGTTTTGGCTTTCGTTTCAACTATTTTAAGTAAATTCCTTTATATTTGTGCCAAATTTTGTATCTAATTTGATCTTTAAAGCTGTTCATTTGACATGTGAAGATTAATTAAATTAGCCATTAAAATTAACGAATTAGCCTTTAAAGTACTTTTCATGCTTTTGAGTGTTCTTGAGACCAAGATGACAGTTAAAAGAGGTACATTATTTTTGGAGTATACAGCATTCTTTAATTTATTTTCCAGTGTTCCTAAACCTAAAGGAAAGAAAACCAAAGATATGAAAAAATCTGTCAAAGTACCTACTGAACCACAACCAATGGTAGGAAAATCATATTCACATCTTTTCAGTGGACCTTGTTGGTTAAGCAGTATAATGCTCTAAAGATGTAAATGTGTGTTTGGTGAGCCCTTTCCCATATAGAACCTGCAAAGTTATGGATCTGTCAAGTTTTACTTGATGAATGTAGAATTTATATATATACTATTTTTTTTCCCCTTTAAAGTGAAAAGAAGCACATTGGAAATACTAGATTGTACTAGAACAGTTACTATTCTGTTTTCCATTACTTAGCAATCTAAGGCCTTGGTGATAAGAATTACATGTGTCAAGTTCTGAAGATTAATTTTGAAGCAAAAACTATTCCTGTTCTAGTCCATGTGGTACATGCTCCTGAAAGTCTCAGGACCCTTAAAGTTGATGGTGTTGGTTAATGAGATTTAACTTCCAAGAACACTTGCCTTTGTCAAATCTGTTTTGGTAGCTGTTCATTTTGTTAAAACATCTTTATTTTGCAATTGTTTGGTGTTTGATCTTGACATTAAAACAAAACATTATACTCAGATGCTAACACTTGCTATTGTTTATGATTATTTTTTCCCTTTCTCAGACCGATGTTCTTATCAGCTGTACAACCTGCCATAGTGAATTTCCCTCCAGGAATAAACTTTTTGACCATCTAAAGGCCACTGGTCATGCAAGAGCACCTTCATCGTCATCTTTAGACAGTATAACAAGCAGTCGGAGCAAGAAAGAGAGACGTAAAAACAGATAGAAATTCTGACAACACTTTTTTGTTGATTGTCTCTAGATTTTGAAACCAAAAACTGAACTGAAATCATCTAAAGAGTTAAAATTTCAGTGATCAGCAACTTATTGCATTGTGGAAGATTATTTTTTATCTTGTAAAAACATTTTTTTTGTTTAATATATATTTTTAAACGTTTCACTAGTGGTTGAATTCTACTTTTGCCATCTGAATTGACTTGAATGTCTCAGAACAGGTAAATATTGTAAAGTGTGTATTCTTAATTTCTATTGGCTTATATGGATAGAAATGTACAGGGAGAATTAAATTATTTTAACACATACAAGTGTCCCTTTCTGCTTTATTTTGTGAATTTTACAATGCTTTTGTATTTTGTTTTGATTCATAATCTGTCAAAACTGATTTTTACAAATCATCATAGAATTTTTTTCACCTGACACCATGACTCCAGTTCTGTTTTAAAATTATTCTTAAATAACCAATTATTGTTCAATGTATTTTTTTTTTTCCCTCAAGGACAGCGATAGGTAGAAACTAATTGAACATATATGGTTGTGTTTTAAGAATAATATCTCTCTAAGGTTTAACTATGTTGATTTAATTGGATATTTTACTGGTAATTATCAATAAGATACATCTTTTGGTTTTTCACTCTGATTTGAATTGTGGAGTGCACCACCCAATTAATTGACATGGTGCTTCTTCCCTAGGCATGGTGACAGCTGTAAAGTATGATGGATCAAGGTAGCAGATGGCTCAGAATTTCTACTAACTCTTTAACAAAGGTGTTTTTTATTGGGTTTATTTCTTCACTATTTTCAGAAGTTTTTCTGCTTTTTTCCAGCATCCAATGGAGAAAAACTTTCTTAATGAAAGATTTTTGGGGAGGGCTGGTACTTATGCCATCTATTCCATAGCAACAATGAGTATTAAATCAAAAGAAATATGGAGAATCATTATAACTTGCTGGAGTCCAGCTCTGCAGGATTCATTGGACCTGAATAGGTGGTGTGGATTTGGTGAAAAAAGAAAGACACGGACCACAGATGTCTAGTGCAAGTGTGGACAACAACCACATGAATTTTGCTTTATTTATATTTTTTTACTTAATCCTCTACATAATGATTTATTTTTAATCAAAACATTTTTTATTTCATTTCTATTGAAAAGGAAAGGTCAAAATGTTCCAAAGCACTCATGCTCTGACAAAAACATCTACTCATTCATCAGTAGTTCACCCCAAAGCCTGTGGCTTGTGGCCAGGAAACTATACAATAGCAACATGCTTGGCTTTAAAACTTCAGACTTTCAGTCTGAATCATAAACCTTAAATTAACCTTCTTAGCTTACAATTTAACCCCTTTTTAATCTTACTTATAATTACTACTATTAATTTTTATAACATTGATTAGTTATGGTTAACAATTTAATATTGCTTATACTCTATATTGATCATTTTAATTTATAATCAAAATAACAATGTTTATAACATGAATATTATAAAATTTAACTATAAATCTATTAAATTTCTATGTTATTGTTACAAATTTTGTTACAAACTGATTTAAACAAAACCTGTTAGTATCAAAATTTGTGTTTCTCTACTATCTAACTTATTTATCATATAACGAAACCTTTTATTTCCAATATTGCCAATAAACTCCAGGAACAGCACAGGGGACAAAGTGAAAAGTTAAATGACCCTTCCTAAATTTGTTAAAATACACTGTGTCATTCCAATCTTGGAATGATATGTTCTTGGTGAGTCAAGTGAAGCAGTGGGAACAAAGAAATCAGTAACTGGTTGTGATCAATTAGTTGTAAACACCACTGCACTCAGAACCACTGTCTCCCTAGGAGATGTGGATAGAAATTTTAACACAATAACTTCATTCCACACGCACAAGAGCATGATCACAACTATAGGGCTAGTTATTCTAAAATTATGGGTCAATGCATACACCACTAACAGGAAAAATCAACAACAAAATTAAATCAAGCCAACCCATACTGGGAACATGCATCAAAAACACCCTTAATACTGACAATGCCTTTTAAATAAACCAATTAATTTTGATATATTATTAACATGTTCTTTGAGAAACTCCAGGGCCCACGGAATCCCCCAAAGCCATACCAAGCCAAAAGGTTAGGCTGTTTAATTCTGGGAAGCCTTGTCAAGCAACCAAAGGTGAACAAACAGGAAATTCCATGGAGCCGTGTTACACACACGGGACCCCCTTGCAGCCCTGTTGAACAAGGGGTATCGCTCCTCAGGCTCAATTCTGGGAAGCCTTGTCAAGCAACCAAAGGTGAACAAACAGGAAATTCCATGGAGCTGTGTTACACACACGGGACCCCCTTGCAGCCCTGTTGAACAAGGGGTATCGCTCCATGCTGTTCCCTGTAGCAGGATGGCTCTCAACAATAAGTGCGATCAAGTACATTGATCATTGTTCGGTGATGAGTCAATTTTAGGATGAATTAAAAAGGCAATTCTTTTAATTGGTCTTAAAAGTACCTTTAAACTCACCAGCTTGAAATGTATACTTTCTGTTCAGTGAAGTTATTTCTATCCTTATATCCTTGAATCTTCAAGTGAACAAATCTTCAGTTATATATGAGCTCTAAAACACTAGAGTCCCTAATGGCGAGGTCTTTTCTGATAGCCCCATAGATAGTATTGATGATGTAGATCTGTGTTATTGACTTAAAAATATGCATTTGAACTTTAAATTTTTTTCTTTTCCATTTAGAGATGTAAATTTTACCTTTGCACCTTCCTATTTATTACTAAGTTCTATACTACTTTTTGAAAATTGTTCTTTTTCCCCCACTCTCTTGATCGCTCCAGGGAGAATAATAGCCAGTTTTGTATCTCCTGATCTCTTTTTCCCAGCTTTCCTCTGAATACTCTCCCTTTCTCTAATCTGACCTTTATGAATTGTCCATAATTATGAATAGGAATTTTAATGAACAGGAGGACATATTAGTCACATGTAATTGTACAATAAAAAGTATGAAGTCATCTTGAAGGGCAGAGAATGTCATACAGATGTCGTTCAGACCTTTGCCTTCCCTTGTACTGACCATGCAGGTATTTGTTTTGCTTCATGTGAGCATTGAGTGGAGTTACTTGTCACTGTTACTCAGATTAACAAAAATCAACCATAATTGTCAAGGGATCTTCATCAGTTGTGATTGGAAGTCAGGAGATCTTGTTTCTAATCCTGTGTGATGAGAAGTCATCTAACTTTTCAGAACTTCATTTTTCTTATCTCTAACACACTTCTTAGTGTGATAGTATTGTCTCATTTATCATATGGGATCGTTATGAAGGTTGAATAAAATAGTATATATGAAAGTGCTTTTTAAACAAAAGCTTTATACAAAATATTGTTGAATTTAAATGGATTGAATCTTTTTCAGCTGAAATATTTGCAGACAGAGGTACATGTTGAATTAAATGTGCATTGTTTTATAGGAATTTGCTTTCTAAATCTACTTCTGAAGAGGAAAACAGAACCATATCACTCGTATTATGCCAAGGGTAAAATACCATTTTATGGTGAGTCACAGGACATTTAATTTCATTTGTTTGAGGCCAAACTATAGTCTAAAATACATGAACCCAAATTTTACATTGGTCTCATTAAAGGTCAGTGGTAACTACCTGCCTTGATTGAAGTTAGCTCAGGTGTGGAGATACATAGAATGAAGGTTTTGGGAGGAGAGGTTAGGGGAAATCTCATTTCCTTTCTGTAATTTATTCAATGGTGCCAGAGCTGGTGGTCCTCTATAAAGCCATTTAGACTTTCCCTATTTCAAAATAGGAGCAGTATCCTTTGCTTCTAAGCAGTAGCTTTAGCTTTTTCTCCTTTGTGTCTGAAAGGAGAAAATGCAGAACTATGAATGAATTAGTTGAAGATCAGTCACATCAGAGTTCATGTCCTATTGATTGCTGGAGAGGCAATATTGGTATTTTAGTATCATGAGAAGACTTACCAGAAGGATTTTATGAGAAGTTTTTATTTTCTCTAAATCCTGCTGCACAGAATTTCCAGATTGGAAACTACCCTAGTATTTGTAGAAGATTGTCCCTGAAATTATTTAACTCATACAGGAAATAAAATTCTTACAGTAAACTATAGTGTCATTTTAGAGTACCTCAAAACCCTGAGCATGCTCTGTGTTATAGTTATGATTCTAGCCTAACCTTCAATGTAAAATAAGTAGTACCTACCTTTTAACCCTTATAAATTCCTAAACGTATTATTACTTGTGTGGTGCAAGTTTTGTTTCCCATAATCTGCAGTGGTGAAGAATTTCTACTCAATATAATTAGCTTATCCTTATCTGTTGTTTGTTTTATATCTTTATACTAAAATTAAAGGCTCTCGGCATTGAAGAGGGAAAGTAGAGATAATTGTCTGATCTTTTGTTTCAGAGAAGAGGAAGCTGAGCTCAGAGATTAGAGCTTCACAGTCTTAGCTGGTTAGGGGCTGCTGCCATTATAAGAACAGGGCAGTTTCCTGGATTCCCAACTCAGTAGTCCTTCTGCTACACTCCAAGATTTGTTACATGGGGGAAAAAATTGCTTTTAAGGAGAATCAAGATGATGAGAGCAAGAGGGAGAGGCTTGGACTTGTCCTATCAGTATCAAAGAATATTATAAAGCTATAAAAGTTAAAGCAATGTTTGGTTGGTGCCAAATATAGGTCAGGCAGCAGGTACCTGTGAGCATCAAGAGCCCCAAAACAGGCCCAGGCATACACGGACACTTGATCTTTGCTGGAGTGTGGCAATCTATCTTTATGATGAAAACAATATGTACTACCTTACAACTTTCCCCCAAAGTAAATTACATGGATTGAAGACCTAAATATGAAAAGCAAAACTTTCAAATGAGGATCTATAAGATTATCTTCATGATTTTGCAAAAGGGAAGGATTTCTTTAAAACAAAACACAAAAGCACAATACTTATAGGAAAATAAGACTGTGTCAAAATTAAGACTTCTTCCTTACCTGCCAGCCACCAAAAAAAAAAAAAAGACATCTTCCTGTAGAACAATAGACATCCTAAGTAAAAAAGACAGGCTACAGACAGGGAGAAAATGTTTGCAGTACATCTACTGACAAAGGATTAGTGACTAGAATACATTAAAAAACAAAGTACCCCCTACAAAATCAATGAGAAAGTGACAGCTGTGCATTAGAATAGCAGTTCTCAAACTTTCTGGTCTCAAGACCCCTTTATGCTCTTAAAATTGAGAACTCCAAAGAGTTTTTGTGTATGTGGGTTATATCTGTTGATATTTACTGTGTTAGAATTAAAATTGAGAAAGTTTAAAAGCATTAATTAAAAAATAATACATGCTAGATAACAATATGGAAAATAACTGTTTTTCAAAACAAAAGTTTATGAGAAGAGTGGCATTGTTTTAGATTTTTACAAATCTCTTTAATGTTTAGCTTAATATCATACCTGCTTCTTCAGTCTGTTGCTGTGTCTTTTGGTTAAAGTATATGAAGAAAATCCAGGCTTACATGGATAGGTAACTGGAAAAAGAGGGACCTTGCAGAACCCCTGAATGGATCTCAAGGGCTTCAGTCCACACTCAGAATTGCTTCTGCATTAGAAAAATGGGTATACTATATGAACAGAAAAAGCTTGGGGCTGGCCAAGGTTCAATCCCTGTACCAGCTAGCCGCAAAAAAAAAAAAACTTGAACAGTCATAAAGTGTGAAAGATGAGCATCATCACTGATAATCAGGGAAATGTGACAATAATTATTTCATGTGTTCTGATTGTCCCAAGGTAAAAAGTCTCACAAGATCACGTGTTGGTGAGAATGCAAAATGGGAACACATTGAATTCTTTTGGAGTAAAAATTGGCTCAATTTGATGATATTCAAGAAAGCTGAAGATATGTATACCCAGTAACCCAACAATTCTAGGCATATTCCTAGAGTCTCACTTCTCAAAGTGTGGTCCACAGAGCAGCAGCATGGGCTTCAGCTGGGAACTTTGTGAGATATGCAGCTCTCAGGTCCTGCCCTAGACCCGCTGGATCAGAATCCGCAGTTAACAAGACTTCTTAGGTGACTCATGCTCGTTAAAGCTTGAGAAGCAATACTCTAGGGAAACCCACACACGTGTGTACAAGAAGATGTATGAGAACACTCACAGCTGAATTGTTTGTATCTAGGAAACATTGGAAATAACCGAATGCCCATGAGAAAGAAAATGGATAAATAAATCATGGCCTGTTTATAAGATGGTGAACAATTGGGCAGTTAAAATGCATGAACTTGATCTGTAATATCACTGTGGATAGCTCTTGAAAAAATATTGAAATAAGTCATCACAGAAGATGAAATGTGTGTCATTTATAAAGTTTTAAAAGTACTATGTTGATTGTTACTTATGTAGAGAAAGTGTAGAAACATCAATAGGAAAGAGACATCATTCAGAAAAGCAATTGCCTCTGGAAACAGAAGGGGAGGAGGAATGGAACTGGGCATGGCTGAAAAGGGACTTCATCTGAGTCAATCATTTTAAGACCTGAATGAAAATGTTAGCATTTGTTAATTCTAGATGGTAGATACATGGGAGTTTGTTACTGTGGTTCTCACAAAATACTTCAAATATCTAGAGAAATACAAATGAATGCTCCACTTTTTCCACAGACTGCACTTGCATGGAGGAGGAGATAAAAGGTTTAAGTTCTACTTTTTATTACTGGCATATTCCATAAGCACACTGAGGCAGGGGCTGTTGTCTTTCTCAATATTTATTACCCCTTTTACAACTCGGATTTTTAGTTGGGCACAAAGTCACCCAGAATATAAAGATTACCTTCTCAGCTTCCCTTGCAGCTAGATGTAAATTCTGGCCAGTGATCTGAGCAACTTTTGGTACATGTCCTAAAAGATATGGCCTATGTCCTTATTTCTTCCTTCTGCCAGCTCAAATGAAGAGATCGTGGCTGGAGTTCTGGCCCCCATCTGGGATCATGAACTCTCACCAGGGCAGAGCAGAACCGTTGGAGCTTCTGTCCTTGACACCTCAGGGGGACCCTAGGAGCCCCAGACTACCTACCCCTGCACTTGAGAGAAATAAAACTTCTGCATTACTGAAGCCACTGTTGTTTTGAGCTTTCTGTCACGGGTGACTCAAATTCTGACTGTGTTCAGTTACCTAAATGAGAGGTATAGTTTGAGCAGTGGCAAGGGCATATGGGCTTTTAACTCTTGGAGACCTTGAATTCCATCTGCAGTGTTAACTGTATGATTTGGGGCAAGTCATTTAAACTCTTTAAGCTTTTTTTTTTTTTTTGGAACATCCATAAAATACAGGTGAAATCAATCTTGCTGAATTGTAAAGATAAACATATCAAGTTTGAGCACAGTTCTTGGCACATGATAGGCATTCAATAACTGTTAGCTTATATTTATTTCAGTAGCTATCATTTCTTTGCTTTAACTGTTCTCTTTGTTTGCTGAAATAATCCAAACAATGAAGTAAGTAATTTCGAGAGAAATTTGTGATTAAATTGATTCTATAGGGTATTAAAAAAAAGAAAGTACTGTCTTGAAATTCTTTCTGGCCCAAATGGAGCAAAATTTTTAAAGCCTAAAGCTGGAAGCTGTCTTGAAGATCATCGATCGTTAATTATGTTAGAAGGCCCAGTGCATTTGGGTAGATAATTACTTTGCCATTAAAACTAGTCAGAGGCCCGAACATCATTGAGCTCATTTTATATTCCAAGTGCTTTCTGAAAAGGAAAAAGGCTCCAGTTATCCTTTGCACTACAAATTATGTGAACATTACTTAGAAAAAATTTCTAACTTTCTAAAAATGAAAAGGTCATAGAACTCTTAGCATTTAGACAAAGTGGTATATAATTTATGTATCAGATACTTTTTTATTTTCAAATTTAATAAGAACTCATACTTTTGTTAGTTCAAAGCTAACAATTGTCTCCAACAGTTCTGTCCAACGGTGGAATCAGTCTCTTATGCTGTAATGAGCTTCCTGTTCCAGCGAGTGTACAGTCGAGGGCTGGCCATTCCTCTATCACAAACACTGTAGAAAGATGTCTGCACTGGATGGGAGACTGCCTGGGTGACAGCAGGGTCCATGGCTACTAGATTTCTACCTGCATTTCCAGAGAAACCCAAGAGTTTGATGACAATGCAGCAGTGCCTTCTCCTGGCAAGCCAGCTCACACCTCACTCCACCTGTCCCGCCTCTTGGCTCACTTTGAAGCTTTGGTTTATTGGCAAACTTGTTCTTTGGACACATCTGTTGCAGTGATTTCATTGTTCTTAATTCCCACAATGATACTTTTGTTCTAATCTATCAGGTTGACAAACTGGGAAGTACTTTTGAGTATCTGAGAAGTCATGCTCTTGTGTTTCTAGCAAGATTGTTATGAACAATTTGTCATATTTCTATTGTGGAGTTTAACCCTCATTTTCATTTTTGTTTGGAAATTGTGTGTGTGTTTTAATAATGGAATTATAAAATGCTTTCTGTAAAACACTCAGAATAACATAAAAAAGACAAACACCACCGGGAATCCCACACATAAAAAACGTTTTAATGTATACCCCCCCAAGACTTTCTAGGCAGCTAGGTTTTACAAAACTGAACTTGTCCTCTAGATACTGTTTTAAAACTTGCTTTTCCACTTATGTTTTGCACATATTCCATGTCAACTTATATCAATGTCATTTTAAAGACTGTGATATTATGATTTTTCATAATTTAATTAATCAGTCCCCTATTAATGGTCATTTAGTTTTTCCAGTATTTATCACATTCTGATGGATATCCTTACACTTATCTTTATGCTGCTTTTCTTTTATTTTTCTCCCCATAGGATAAGTTCCTAGAAGGGGAAGTGTTGGGTCAAAGGATTTAAAATGTGGATCTGCATTGCCAAATTACTCTCCTAAAAAAAGTGTATCTGCTTATGTTCTAGTAACAGTGTAGGAGGGAATAATAGCTTATGTCATCATATGACAAGGCCACACTATAAAATTGTTTATAACACACCTTAAACATTTGAACTTAAATTTGAAAGGCTTGAAAATAGTTTTGATTAACTCCATTTACTTCTGTATGGCAAATAATTTTGTCCTTGCTTATGTGCCAGTGACATCAGCCACAGCCAGCCTCCGGTCAGAGACCGGCTGGTGAGGCATCCTGTCCTGTCCTGTCCTGCAATCTGACAGGCAGCACTGAGCCTCCCAGAAGTCTCATGCCATTTCACACTAGCCAAGACCAACCACACAGTTAGGCACTTATTGTAATTCCAGAACATCGGCACACATGATAGACTATCTTAATCATTTCAAGCTTCGATCTTTCTATTTTTGCTCCTTCTTGGTACCTTCACTGAACCAATAGGAACAACTCAACATGAGCTGATGTTGGAAGCATCTTTTGAGGGCATGGTCCCGTTCGCTTTTAGTCTGTGTTAAAGGGAGTCACCTCACTTCCCAGTCCTTCTCTGCCAAAGAAGTTGGAAATGTTCACCGTGGGTGGAGAGGAGGGGAGTGTGTCAAAGACAAAATTCTCTCTCGCTGAACGTTTTTTTTAAAATCAGTACTGCATGCATCTGCCTTCTCTCCAGACTTGTGTTTCAAAAGGATAGTGCTGATGGAGGTGGCAAATGACAAACTCCCTCATCTAAACCAGCAGGCCTGTCCACAGCTTCTCGTAAGTTGAGATGTGTATGTTCTGTGGTCAGGGTCACCCTGAGGGAAGAGTGTGTGGCTGGAGAGAGGCGTCTTTGGGGCTGCTCAGGCTATACCTTGAACTCAGGCCCCCTTGGCTTCCAGTGTTCAGTGCCCTCAGGTGCCTAGAGCTGTGCCCAGAGGAGAGGGTTTCGGATCCAGCTTCCCCACCCTAATCTATGGAGCTCCCTCCTGGGTCCTGCCCAGTCCTGCTGCCCAAGGACCCTGCCCTCCTAATGTAATGGTAACAATGAGTAAATCCTCGTAGAAGACAACAGTTTGAGAGTCAGGGTTTGATGTGAGGAGCATTTTGAGGTGCCTCAAGCCAAAGGCAGAGGTGGTTGGCTATACCCTCCATTTGTACATAAGAGCAGGGTGGGGGAGGGGAAGAACAGGGTACAGAGAATATGGGTCTTGAAGTTAGATCCACATGGGTTCAAATCCCAGCTCTAGAATTTACAAGGTTTGTTAACTTTGAATATTATGTTAAAACTTTGAGACTGTTTCCTTTAAAGTAAAATGGAGGTGATAATACCTATTTTGTAGATTAGTGGTTAAAATGTAATATACACAAATAACTTAGTTGAGTGCTTGGCACAAAAAGGACTATTAAATCCTAGTTCCCATTCTATTCCAATTCCCTTTTCTCCACTGGAGTGCACCAAGGATCATGGATTTAATCGCCAGCTAATCTTTACTCAGATCTCCCTGTAAAGGGTGTTTTCCTCTCTGGATCTCAATTTCTTCACCATTTTATGAGGAGACAGACCAGGTGACCTTCCATGATTTCATGAGCCCTCTTAACCTGAGGCCACTGCAAGAGGCAGTTCTGGCCACCTCCAGTCTCTGGACCCCAAATCAGCTTCTTAAATAGCCATGAGAAAAGGAAGAGCAGGGCTGAGCATGATGAACCTGTATAAAAAGGGGACCCTTCTCCTACTACAGAATTGGAAGCTCCTTGGGCTGGCCTGGTGGCACACTGGAGAGTGCACCACTTGGGAGCGCGGCGGTGCTCCCGCCGAGGGTTCGGATCCCATGTGGAGACTGGTTCCGCTCACTGGCTGAGTGCGGTGCGGGCGCAACACAGAGGGTTGCGATCCCGTTGCCGGTCCCCGGTACGGGCGCGACACCGAGGGTTGTGATCCCGTTACCAGTCAGTAAAAAAGACAAAAAGGAAAAAAAAAAAAAAGAATTGGAAGCTCCTTGGCTTTCAAAATGTCACCAACTCCCTGGAATCCTCAGCCAAGAATAGACATATGTAAAAACTGAGAAATGTCTATTTAACATTTGCTGTTAAGCTGCCTTGTGTTGTCCTATAATTCATCAAATCGTTTCATGTTAAACAGGTGACTATGTACTTCAGAGGAAAAAACTTGGACTTTGCAAGTAAATGGACATGGGTTTGAATCCCAGCTCTGCCACTCACCTGCTGTGTGACCTTAATCAAATTACATAAACTCACTGAGCTCTGGTCTCACCACCCATAAAATGAGGGTAACTGTATTGCAGTATGAGTTTCCTATTGCTGCTGTAACAAATTACCACAAACTTGGTGACTTAAAACAACGTGAATTTATTATCTCACAGTTCTGGAGGTCAGACAAACTACATGGGTCTACCTGAGCTACAGTCTAGGTGTTAGCATTGCTGGTTCCTTCTGGAGGCTCTAGAGGAGAATCCACCTCCTTGCCTATTTCAGCTTCTAGAGGCTGCTGTGTTCCTTGACTTGTGGCCTCCTAACATCTTCAAAGACAGCAATGACAGTGTCAGTGATGCAACGTGTGGTTGGTGCCAGTGTAGGTTGGTCAATAGATACCTATGAGATTCAACAGCCCAGAAATAAGCCTGTTCATATACGGGAACTTGATTTTTGAGAAAGTGTGGCAAGCTATCTTTGTGGTGAAACATAATATATACTGTCTTATACCCTTCCTAAAAAATAAACTACATGGACTGAAGACCTAAATATGAGAAACAAAACTTTCAAACGAGGATCTGTAAGGTTATCTTCATGATTTTGTAAAAGAGATGGATTTCTTTAAAAGAAGACACAAAAGCATACACTTAAAGGAAAATAGGACTGCATCAAAATTAAGACTTTTTTCTGTAGAACAATAGGTAGCATAAGTAAAAAGACAAGCTACAGACAGGGAGGAAATGTTTGCAGTACATCCACTGATAAAGGATTAGGACCGAGAATACATTAAAAATCAAACCAAAGTGACTTCTACAAAATCAATGAGAAAACAACAGCTGTACCTTAGAACAGCTGTTCTTGAACTTTCTAGTTTCAAGACCCCGTACACTCTTAAAAATTGAGAAACTCAAAGAGATTTTGTGTATGTGGATTCTATCTACTGATATTTAACTGTATTAGAATTAAAATGGAGAAAGCTTAAAAGTATTAATTTGTTAAAAAATAATCATACATGTTAAGTAACAATTATGGAAAGTAACTATTTTTCAAAATAAAAGTTTAATGAGAAGAGTGGATTGTTTTACATGTTCTAGGTGACATGGATATAGCTTTCATTGTTATATCTCCTCTGACTCTGACTTCCTTTTTCCACTTACTAAGGCCCTTGTCATTACGCTGGATCTGGCTGGATCATCCAGCATAATCTTCCCAGCTCAAGGTTCTTTAATTAATCAACTCTACAAAGTCCCTTTTGCCATTTGAAGAAACATATTTGTAGGCTTCAGGGGTTAGCAGGTAGACATCTTTGGGGTGGAAGGTGCATTGTTCGGCTCACTACAGGCTCCTAACTCAAAGGGTTGTAGTGAGGCCTGAAATGATAACTCCCATGAAGCTGAGAGCACCTAGCCTGGTGCAAGATGCCCTGTTGACAGGTGTTAGGCTTTGACTAGATGGTCAAGTCCTTTGGGGAGGATGGGGTCCCTGTCCTCCTTGCCCATCATCTACCACACCTAGCATGGTGCTAACAGTGCATGCTTAGGGAATACTTCCTGAAATGAATTCCACACTGAATTCTGAGCATGCATGGAGAAAGCAGAATGTGATTACAGGGCTCTGGCTACTCCTTGTGTTATGTTTTATGGAAAATAAATGGGCCTCAGCAAAACATTTTGTTAGATAATTTAAATACTGAATCCTGTTGTGGTTCAACTTGCAGCTGTGCTGATGGAATGATCCCAATAGGTGCTTTCATTCAGTAGAGCCAAGGCTCAGCTGTGTTTATACAACACAAAACCATCCGAGTGTGCTGTTCTCCATCAACAGAGTTGATAGTCGCTGGATACACACTTGATGAGAAGTTGCACTGTTGAAACTTCCCAAAAATCCAAACCATGAGCTTTATGCTTATCTAGTGTTCTCCATCAGGCCCTGGATTGAACACAGCTTCCTCGATCAGTACCATTATGGCCCTTCTAAAGTGAAATCATGCAGCTTTGGGAGTTAGGGAAACATCCAATTAGTTTTTTTTTTTTTTTTTACAAAAAGGAAATTTACCAGCTTGCTATATTTTTCTGAAGCCCTCCCATACTTTACAGAATCAAAGCAGAGTGATACTTGTGTAAATTGTGGGAGTGATTTGCTAAAATCTCCCAGTCTTGCTGTTCACTTCCAAAGAGAGGCTCATTGATTAGGGGAACAATCCAGCCTCTCTCTGCCCTATGCTCATGTTGCCCTAGAGGAGAATGTGTGGTTATTAGACTGTCGGGTGTGAAAGAGGAACTGGGCATGGGAGGCTTGGTCCCTGCTCCTCTTCTCTGGGTTGGCTTGTGTGTCTGTGGAGTGTGAGTGCCCTGGTCCGATCCAGGCTCACAAGAGAGGTGAGCAAGGAAGAAAAGGCTCTACTCCAGCAGGGGTTGGCTGGCAGCGTGGGTGGGTGGGTGAGGGAGCCTGTGGCTGTGCAGTTCTGCTGTGATTGGGGGGTCTCTATCTCACTCTGGGGCTTAGGATTAGGAAACCATCGTTGCTATACACCTTCGACTGATCACTAATAAAGCTGATATATTGTGTGTGTGTGTGTGTGTGTGTGTGTGTGTGTGTGTGTGTGTGACCGGTAAGGGGAGTGCAACCCCTGGCTTGGTGTCGCCCGCACCGTGCTCAGCCAGTGAGTGCACCGGCCATCCCTACATAGGATCCGAACCTGCGGCCTCAGCGCCCCCAGCACCGCTGCGCTCCCAGTGCTGCACTCTGCCGAGTGAGCCACGGGTTCAGCCCATGACACTGATATTTTTGTCTTTTTTTTTTTTTTTTTTCTTTTCTTCGTGACCGGCAACAGATTGCAACCCTCAGTGTCGTGCCCGGGGATCGCAACCCTCGGTGTTGCGCCCGCACCTTGCTCAGCCAGTGAGCGGCCGGTCAATATGTGGGATCCGAACCCTTGGCAGGAGCGCCGCCACGCTCCCAAGCGCCGCACTGTAGCAGTGTGCCACCGGGCCGGCCCCCCATGAAGCTGATATTTTGATGTCCGTCTGCTTCAATCCATTTCCTCTCAATTGGTTTAGAATTCACCTGGGAAAGAGTTATACGTATGCCTTAAGGCTCAGTAGTCCAAGGGTACCTTTTGCACTCCTATTTTGTAATAGTGAGGTGTTTTTGCTGTGAGTAATAGAAACTAACTTTGGTTACTTTAACCAAGACCAACTGCAGCAAAGACTGGAACCAGAACAGTAGCTACACAGGCCTAGCAGCAGGAAGTCATAGAAACACTTATTACTTCCTTTAAAAAAGAGTGCTCTAGCTCACTCAAATAAGGGAAATCAAAATTATACTGGCAAAAATATACCATTTTTCACTTATTTTACTGCAAAATTCAAGTTTGCAACATTCTCTGTTGAGATGGTGTAGAGAAACAGACAATCTATAAAAATTGCAAATACATATAATCTTTGACCCCAAAATTATAATCCTGGAAATGTATCCTACAGATAAATTTACACTTATGTAGAAAGGTTCTAACTGCAGCAATTTTTTCATAAAAGCAAAATATTCTAAATACCTAAATACCTACAAATAGCTAATAAATTATGGTATAGCTACAAAATGATTGGTAAGATGTGTTAAGGTTTTAAAAGTATGATGTATCTCTGTTCAGTGGTGGCTGAAGGACCACTAACGGTGGCTTACGCTGATGAGGGGAAGCGGTTGACGGAGAGAAGAGGTGAGGGTATATTCTAAATACCTAAATACCTACAAATAGCTAATAAATTATGGTATAGCTACAAAATGATCGGTAAGATGTGTTAAGGTTTTAAAAGTATGATGTATCTGTGTTCAGTGGTGGCTGAAGGACCACTAACGGTGGCTTACGCTGATGAGGAGAAGCGGTTGACGGAGAGAAGAGGTGAGGGCTGGAGACTTTTTTTCATTGTATCCTCTTTTGTACTTTTGGAATTTCATAGCAGCTGCACGTATTGGTTATTTCTAGAATTTTATTCTGTGATAGGCAGAACTTTAAAAATGCGCCTCACCCAAGACTTCTTGCCCTAATCCTCGGAACCTGTGAATATGATTAAAACATCACTCCTCTAATTCTGTTAGATGGCACAGTTGATCCTGAAATAGGGAGATTATCTGTGTGGGTCTAATCTAGCCACATGAGCCCCTTTAAAAGCATAGAGTTTTCTGTGATGACTGAGATTTAGATGCTCCATCGCTGGCTCTGAAGAGGAAAGGGGTGACATGCCAAGGACTGTGAGTGTTTTAAGGAGTTAATGGAGGTCCTCTGCTGACAGCAAAGAGAAAAGGACCTCAGTCCTACAACCCCAAGAAACTGAATTCCGTCAACAACCTGATCCTTCTCTGCAGCCTGCAGATAAGAGCCCAGGCCTCGTGAGACCCTAGGCAGAGGACCCAGCTGACCCAGATGGAATTCTGACATAGAACTGTGAGCTAATGATGAATGGGTGTTGTTTTAAGGTGTCAAGTTTGTGGCAATTTACCATGCAGCAAGTTTTTCATGCAGAAAGTTTGTGGTAACAAGAAAGATGAAAGGCACGTCGCTAATACTTACTGAGTGTCTGTCACATGCCACGCACTTCATGTACCTACAGTGCCTTGTCTGCTCCACTGTTCCTTTCTTACAGAGGAGGAAGCAGACACTCAAAGAAGTCAAGTAACTTGCTCAAGGTCATACAACAAGAACGTGAATGAATTGGACCTTGAGCCCAGGGCTGCATGATCCCCAGCCCAAGCTCGTTACCGCCACCCTGCCTCCCTGCCTCCCTGGGAGGATGCCACTCGAGGGCCTCCACCAGGAGTGATAGCAAAGGCATGGGATAGCAAGGCATGGGATAGCAAAGACTCAGGATCCAAAAGAAATACTTACAGATGAGTTCTAGAAAAAATCAATGCAGGCAATTGAGAGGTATCCAACTTACATTAAAAATATAACTGGAATGAAATAAAATGGAGGAAAACATGACTTAACCACAAAACATGAAAATGAGGAGAGTATTAGAGTTAATAGCACTGTCAGTATGGGTCTGGGCAAAAGAAAAGTAAGGGTTGTTGATGCCCTCAGGATGTATTAACAGCTGGGCAGAGTCCAGAACAGGGAGTCCTGCTCCCTCCACCCCGTTCAGTCCTGGGTGCTGCGTTTAAGGATGGGAGCATTGGGCAGGGGCATCCAGAGGGTGCTGGGAACTTGAAAGTGACAATATCAGGAATAACTGCAAAATTTAGGAACATCGAATCTAAAATATAATGGAAATTAATTAAAGAGACTTAGCAATATTTAGCTGGAGAAATGACATCTCAAGGGAACCAAACTCGGAATCAATGGTTCTGTTCACTGCATCCCACCCATGGAAACCTCCTCTTCTGCTTTTCCAAATCCTCAACTTCCTTCAAGTCATACTTTAAATGCAGGCACACCCAAGAATTTATACGACCTGGAGGGAGAGAACAAATGCAGACACACATACCATATGTCTAAATGTTTGAGAGTTATAACTCAAGCTAACAAACTTGAGTTAAATATTACCTCGATAATTACATTGTTATAAGGGCCTGAAAGGCCAGGTTCAAATTTCAAGTTCTCAGATTCCTTGCATTCTCTACCAGAAGTGGTGGCATGGGGACCCCTGCCCCCTGACATCTTATCCCCCTCTCTTCCCACCCTCAGCTCAATCCTGCACCACGGGGACCTGGTGGTGTGTATTCAAGGGGATATCCCAGCTCTCATGTCTGAGCTCCATCTAAAAGCAGCTGGCTGCCCCAGGGCGCAGACCCAGGTAGGCCCTGCAAGTGGGACTGGAGCCATTTGGGCAGAGAATTCTGGGGTCCTGCATATCTGGATTTTGGTCTAAATCACAGGGTCCTGTGAATTCCTTGCTCCTAGGGAGGGGCATGGCCAACAGAAGGCCAGAAAAAGACTCTTCTAAAGCCAGGGGCTATATGGGAGGTCAAATTTTCCTTCTACCCTCTTAGGGTCTCTGGCTGAGCCTAAGAATTAAACTGACATAAGAGAGACTAACAGCAGAAAAACATACAGATTTTATTTAGTAATATTGACATGTACCACAAGAAAAATGAAATTAGGGCCAAAAGTTAATATACTAAGATGGAAAAAACTGGTAAATTGCAAAAATGTGACAAGATAAAGGGGTGTGGGCTAAGGCAGTTAATTCTGGAAAAGCGACCAGGAAGTTAAGGGTTAGTTTAACATGGTTTGTTTGTATACATTTCTCTCAGCCTTGACTCCTCTGGTGGTAAGAAATGTCTTCCTTCCTTCTGGTGAAGGGACCTTTCGTGTGGGAGTTTTATTTCCTGCTTTTAGGAAGGAAGAAGAAAGCTTCCTTCCAGTTTCTCTACATTCTCACCAACATGTATTAGTATCTTTTTGATTATAAACATCTTACTGGATGTGAAGTGGTATCTCATTGAAGTTTTTATTTAGGTTTCCTTGATGACTAATAACGTTGAGCATCTTTTCACGTGCTTGTTTGCCATTTCTATGTCTTCTCTGGAAAAATGTCTATTCAGATCATTTGCTCTTTTTTTAATTGGGGTTTTTATATTTTTATTATTGAGTTTTAAGAGTTCTTTATATATTCTAGACACGTTCCTTATCAAATATATGATTTGCAAATATTTCTCACCATTCTGTGGGTTGTCTTTGCACTTTCTTGATAGTGTCCTTTGGAGCACAAAAGTTTTTAAATTTAATGATATCCGGTTTATCTAACAAACCGAGTTTGTATGATGAGGAGTCTGGCAAGTGAGGGCAAGAGGGGACAGCATGCAGGTGTAGAACGAGAAGGAAGTGCAAAAGCAAAGAAGTGCAACAGCACACCAGTGCATGTCGGTAATTCTAGGTGGTTTGGTTTGGCTTGACAAAAGGGTTGTGGGTGAGAAGTGGGCTAATGAGAAACAAAAGTGATACCAGATGGTAAACCGTGTGAAAATACTAGATCTTATTCTACAAGCAATGGGAGTCACGAAGCAATTGCTAAGCAGAAGGGATAAGATGTGCCGTGTGGAAAGATCCCTCTGTTGCAGTGTGGGGAGTGGATGGAGGGAGGGTAGTATTAGAGACAGAGAAGACAGGTGCTGTGATCCTGGTGAGAAGTAAGGACTTGAACTCAAGCAGAAACGGTATAAATGGAGATTAAGGGATGACTTTTGAGAGATACTAAGGAAATTGAATGGAAAGTTACATGGCGCCCATTTAGATTTGAAGGATGAAGGGAAGGCTAACAATTATTCCCCGGTTTTTGGTCGGGGTGAGGTAGTTTAGGGAAGATAGTGGGAGGGGATGGGACTGGAGAGGATGAGTTCAGTTTTCCATTTGTTGGGTTGAAGTTCCTGAAGAATATGCAGGAGGAGATATTGTTGCAGGTTGGCTTCTCCCAGAAGCTTACTCTGGAGGAGCGTTAGCACCCAGGGTATTTATCAGGGAGTCCTCTTGGGACTACCTGTGGAAAGGAGAGGAAGGAAGCAGGAATGCTCAGAGGGAGAAGGCAATGTGGACACAGTGACATCCCTGAGAGATGGCTCCTCAGAGTTGTCCCTTGTTAAGCCAAAGGACTGAGCCTTTGCACCTCTGCCTGGATCATCTTGGATCATCCTGGGAAGGGTGTGAACTTGGGCAAGGGCGCCCTGTGTTTGAGGCCATTCTTCAAGGGGTTAACAGCTAGAGGTGTTTCCTGACTGTGCTCCTCGCAGCTTGGGCAACAAGTCCTTTCTTGAAGGAGAATCTGGTGGCGGGGGGTGGGTGGGGGAGCAGGATAGTCCACATCAGTGTCTGTCACAGACATGCACTAGGCAGCCCTATCCTCACATGCATGGATCTGGAGAAAGGGAGGTCTAGGGCAGAGAGGGAGAGTCGGAAGTGATCAGCATGCAATGGCATTCTTGGTGTCACAAGACTAAATGGGATCCCCTTGGTGGAGGTGACGAATGACAACAGAGTGGACAGAATGCTGTTAGGGTGCTTTCAAACACACAAAACAGAATTCCTAAATGAAAATGCCTAAACCGTAAGGGTTTTCTATTTCAGATAACAAAAGTCCAAAGTAGGAGGTTCTGGGATGGCTCAGTTGGTGGTCTGGGAATGCCATCAGGGACCCAGGTGGATTATTCTATCTGCTCTGCCATGCTCTGTGCGTTGGCTTTGATCAGACTTGTCCATCACAGTCACAAGGTGGCTGCCTCAGTTCTGGTAAGGAAGAGCAGTATACAACCATAAAGGAAAAAACTCGCTGTTTTCATTTTTGTCTACACACTCATTGACACCAAATGTGTGGGTTTGTTCCACACCAGCCCATTCTCAACTCCCTGGACACCAACTTGGTGTACTGCAATTCAGTTATGACGCTAACCACCTGGAGTTTGTGCAGAACCCACAGGTTAAGGGCTCAGTCCCACAAGTCTGGCTCCCCACTTCAGACACCAGCTGCAAGTAATGAGTCTCTGGGTTGTCCAAGTTTTGTCCAACTTGGCAACAAATCAGGGGTTCCCACAGCCCCATCCTCAGTTTGATAATTTGCTATGACAGCTCACAGACCTCAGGGAAATGCATTCATCGGTTTATTATAAAGGATATGATAAAGGATACAGATGAACAGCCAGGTGAAGAGGCATGGAGGTGGAGGTCTGGAAGGGTCCCTAGCACAGGAGCCTCTGTCCCTGTGGAGTCAGGTTATGCCACCCTCCCAGCATGTGGGTGCTGCCACCAACTTGGAAGCTCTCCAAACCCTGTCATTTAGGGATTTTTATGGAGGCTTCATCATATAGGCATGATCTATTATTACTCACTCTCCGGCCCCTCTTCCTTTCCCAGAGGGTTGAGAGGGGGCTGAAAGTTCCAAACTTCTAATCATGGCGGGATCTTTCTGGTGACCAGCCCCCATGCTGAAGCTATCCAGGAGCAGCCAAGAATCACCTCATTAGGACATAAGATGCGGCAATCATCCAGGACATTCCAAGGAATTTAGAAGCTCTGTGTCAGGAACTGGGGTCAAAGACCAAATGTCACAACAAAAGATGCTCCTGGCACCTCTATCACTTAGGAAATTACAGGGGTTTTAAGAGCTCTGTGCCAAGAACCAGAGATTAAGACCAAAAGTCTGTGAGATTAATCACAGAATCACCATAACTTTAGTCATTTCTCTCCTTCCTTCTTTACTTTTCTTCTTTTCATGTCAGATGGGTAATGTGCTGACATGGTAACCAGGTTTAGAAGGAGGCACATCTCACATAATAGTGTGAAAACTCAATCATCACACTTATGAACCAAAAAAGGATCTCTCTCTCCTTTCTTTTTGTAAAAAGGAATTGGGTATGAAGGGAGGAGGAGAATCTTTTCCAGAAGCTTCCCACTCCACCCACAGCAGCCTTCTCCTTACATGTCATTGGCCGGGTATGTATGAGACTACCAAGATGGTTCAGGATTCGCTCCTGAGGCTGGTGATGAGGCCACCTCCCCTTAGGACGGATACCTGAACACAAGTGGGAACAGGAAGGAAAGGGGGTGAGGCTGCTGGGGGGGCAACCATCAGGGGCTGCTGCAGTGGTTAACACTGATACTCAGTGCAGGAAACAGCCAGGCACAGGAGCCTAAGGGGAAATGAATAGTCAGAGAATCAGGGAAACTAGGATCATGGAAGCCAAAACAGAAGAGAATTTCAAAAAGAAAGGCACAATCAGTTGTGGCAAAGCTGTAGAAAAGTTAAGAGGAAAGAGGACTGACATGTGCCCGTTGGATTGGGCAATGCCAACGTTCCTGGATGTGTCTGTGCACAAGTGACGTGTGCAGGCAGAAGCTAATTCCAGTAGGCTGAGGGAGCAAAGGTTTAAGGACAAGAAATTATACTAGAATAAGGTTTCCAAGTGGGGAAAAGAAGGGAGAGGTCAGAACACCTTCTGGACAAGGCAAAGCTCATAGAGCAAGAAAATAGATGGCCGATTGCTGGGGCTGGGGTGGAGGAATGGGTTCATTACACAGGCTCGTTGAGCCCTTTAGGGGCTTATGGAACTCTTCCATATGTCTTGATTTGGAGATGGTTACATGCCTTTATGCATTTGTTGAAAGTTGTAGGACTGTTCACTAAAAAGGGTGAATTTTACTATATATATAAATTATACTTTATTTTAGAGAATGAAAAGCAAATAAGGAGAACATCCCTCCCTCCCTGGAGCCCCTCCTCCGAGGACCGAGCAGTTTGGGTGACCACTGCCCCGACCACAATGCCAGTCTGCCACCCCTGCCACGCTCTGCCCAGGCACAGTCCCCTCAGAGGCAGACACCCCAAACCTGTGCTGAGGAGCTGCCCCTGGAATCGCTCAGTACTGGAGGGCAAGAGGCAGGTTAGACATACCCAGGGAAGGCCGTCCTCTGTTTTGACTCCATTATCTATTCTCAAATAGAAACTTTAGCTTGTTAGACCCAAGTCTAGTTTTCTTTAAAATTTAATTAATCTCAAGTTTAGTTCTCTATTTTAATGCTTTGGCATCCTATCAGTATTAGCAGTGATACCTCGGGGGAGGAGTTATCACCCTTTTGGTGGGCCCTGAAAAACATCACTATATATTTTTAAATGAGTCTATTTTGGAATTTCAGGAGTTGATTTTTTTACTCCTGTGGCAGTATTAAAATCTAAAGCTTCACATTGAAAAAGAAACACATAGTAACCTTATCAAGCAAAATTTCCCTTTTATCTTAATCATTTATCATTCATGCCTGGCTCTTTTCTTATGAACCATAAGTACATTACAAGTACAGGATGAAAAACAACATCATCTCTGGTAGAAAGCCAAGAAATCATAATTAGTACATTTTTGTTGAGGTTTGCTCTGTGCCCAGCCTATGCCTGGTGCCATGGAACATTCAAGAGAAGCCTAGATATTTATTGCTGCCTTCAAGGAGAGAAAGTCTTCCTGTGCCCAGACCTGTGAGACTCGCTTTCACAATTCCTGTATTGTTAGCAGCACTCGGCAGCCTTACAGCCACATATGAGCAGGCCTGTTCTCCAGGACACCTTAGAACAGGGTGCTGAGCGAGTCTGCAATGCCCGAGGTCACAGAGCCCAAACACACTTCAAGAACTCACTTACTTCAGCTGTTTCAAGGAAAGACCGTATCAAGTTCCTCTTACCGATATGAGCAGGCCTGTTCTCCAGGACACCTTAGAACAGGGTGCTGAGCGAGTCTGCAATGCCTGAGGTCACAGAGCCCAAACACACTTCAAGAACTCACTTACTTCAGCTGTTTCAAGGAAAGACCGTATCAAGTTCCTCTTACCATGCCCTGCTGCTGCTTTAGACTTTCATGGAGTAGAAAGTGCTAGAGTGAATGTGGATCTTAGTTTATCATCTAGTTCAACCTGCTCATTTTACAGATGCGAGAACTGGCTTCAGGGGAAAGATCCTCTGCCTTCTTTGGTAAGTGAACAGTGATCACGAACCAGGCACCTTTGCTGGTATTTATATTTATGCATATATTTATTGGCACCTTTCCTTGTTCCAAGAAGAATTTAAGACTAAACATCTGGTGGTATTAAGACACCCACACATGAAGAAAAGAGATGAGTTCTCTGTGCTACAGTGAACAGTTTTTACACCTACAAATGAAGTGGGACCTATTTGCTTTAAAGCAACTTAATCTTTCTGTCATTCTATTTTTTTTATACAATCTAAATCTCTGTATTAATCCTTTCCTCCCTTTTCACTGGACGAAATGTTCTCCATACATGGATATATATTTTAAAAAAATCTTTAAAATTTAAAAAGTTGTAAAATTTACCATTTTAACCATGTTTAATTGTACAATTCAGTGGCATTAAGCACATTCACGGTGTTGCACAATTATCACCACTATCCATTTTCAGAACCTTTTCATCATCTCAAACAGAAACTCTGTAATCATCAAACAATAACATCCCATTCCCTCCTTCCCACAGCCCCTGGTAATCTATAGTATACTCTCTAGTATACTTTCTATCTCCATGAATTTGCTTATTCTGGTACCTTATATAAGTGGAACTATGTAATATTTGTTCTTTTGTGACTGGCTTATTTCACTTAGCATAATGTTTTCAAGGTTCATCCATGTTGTAGCACATGTCAGAATTTCCTTCCTTTTTAAGGCAGAACAATGTTCCATTGTATATACGTACCACATTTTGTTTATCCATTCATCTGCTGATAGACAGTGGGTTGTTCCCACCTTTTGGCTATGGCAAATTGTGTTGCTATAAACATGAGTGTACAAATATTTGTTTGAGTTCTTGCTTTTAATTATTTTGGGTATATACTCAGAAGTAGAATTGATAGATCATATGGTAATTCTATCTTTAACTTTTTGAGGAACTGCCATACTGCTTTCCACAGTGGAAAACATCACTACCAGCAACGCATGAGGATCCCAATTTCTCCATGTTCTCACCAACGCTTGTTATTTTCTGGTTTCTTTGATAATACCCATCCTAATAGGTGTGAGATAGTATCTCACTGTGGTTTTGATTCCCTAATGACTAGTGATGTTGAGTATAGTTTCATGTGCTTATTGGCCATTTATGTATTTTCTTTGAAGAAATATCTATTGTCTTTTGCTCATTTCTTTAAAGGTTTTTTTTTTTTTTTGCTGTTCTTGGGTTGTAGGAGTTCTTTATATATTGTGGATATTGATCCCTTATCAAATATAAGATTTGCAAATATTTTCTCCCATTATGTGGCTGTGTTTTTACTCTCTTGATAGTGTTTCTTGATGTATAAAAGTTTTAAATTTTGAATAGGCCCAATTATTTATTTTTATTTTGTTGCTTGTGCCTGGGTGGGGGTGCCAAATGGAACTCTCTGGAGACCACCTCGGCTGGGACAGTGGTTATTAACAACACCCCTACTAGACTTCACTTACTATGTTGATGTTCCTCATTTCCAATGCAATCTTAGGAAGAAAAAAAATCCTAAAAATATGTTATTTCTGGCGTAATTTCCATTCTCCTCCTACCTCCTTGCTTTATAAAAATTTGCTTTAGCAATCAGTGATGCCTGCAAGTTGGGGCTTTTCACTAGAGCAGGGAAAGAGTTAGGTAACAGGAACAGCTAAGCACTTAGCTCTTACATGGGTGAGGATGAGATGTTGACTGTCTGGGCGGTGTGACAAGGAAGGGAACAGAGCCATGAGTGGAACAAAGAAGGCCCAAAGTATGCCAAGGGCCAGCAATGAAATTCCTAATCAGCCATGACAGCCAGCTCTACGCAGTTAGAGGAAGCAAGAAAGCTGGGATCAGCAGGTAAACGGGCAGCACAAAGGAGGTGCAGGGAATGAGCTAGAATCGGAAGTTAGTTAAAACTGGCTTAGTGGGGGAGTGGTGGGGATTAACTAACACCAGGCACTTACAGCAAGAAGGCAGTGGGTTGATAAGTAACTCCTGCAGCCAGGAGTGCACCTGCCCTCCAGGGAGGAGGAAGAGATTGCAGTAGATGCCCAGGGGAACAGGTTCAAGCAGTCGGTTGTTGACTGTGTGAATCTGTAAACTCAGGGCAGGAAATCTGCCCTGGAGATGTGCTTATATTCCTCAGTATCTAGATGGTGAAGCCATCATGGATAATGGGTGAAATCACCCAGGTGAAGTGTAAAAAGGGGAAAAAAAAGAGATCAAGGTAACACCCCTGGGGTACATTAGCATTTGGGAGGAAACTAAACCAAAACTGATGCATGAAAATGAAAAGGACCCAAGAGGTAGTGAGAGAATGGAAACTGTGGAGCCATTAAAAAAAAAAAAAGTTGAGTGGGAGAGAGTTTCTAGAAGCTTGTGACCAGCGGTCTCAATCGCCACAGAAATGCTAAGCAATATGAAGGCTGAAGCTTTCTATTGAATTTGGCAGTTGGGGGTAATTGGTCACTTTTGCAAGAGGAGGCTCACAGGAGCCAGCCTGCAGGGTACTGAGAGAGCAGGAAGGAGGGAGGGATGGAGAAGAGTCCCCTACATTTTCCCCATCAGCATTACTTTTAGGAAAAGAAAGATTTGTTTTCAAATGGAAAAGACAGCATGTTATAGGCTGAGATGAAGAACCCAGAAGAACGTAGAGGATGAACCTCAGTAGAGAGTGAACAATTATGCAACAAGATCCTGGAGAATATACAGGGAGGGCAAAGTTTTGTGCAAAATAATAGCCTGACCATGAGGGTCCATAAGCCAGGGAAGCCTGGGCACCTGGGGAGAAACTGAGGCAGGCGGGGTGACCAGCAAG
>NW_007734527.1:41303-41705 GCF_000696425.1 Galeopterus variegatus | reverse complement strand
CATAAGCCAGGGAAGCCTGGGCACCTGGGGAGAAACTGAGGCAGGCGGGGTGACCAGCAAGACCGGAGGGATAAAGTGCACACCGAACCCTTAGGAGTTTGTTTTTGCCTTTCTGTGGGCTGCACTGTGGTAGGCACTAATTATATGAGGACAAGACAAACTCACCCTGCTGGTGGTTCAGAGTCTAGCTCAGGAGATGAGACATAAACACAAGAAGAATCATTAGCCCCAGATGGTGAGAGCCAAGCGCCACCAAAGAAAGTTTAGTGTTGAAAGGTGGGAAATGCTAGGGAGAGTTACCTCACACGGAAGCTTCCAGTGCCCTTTTCTTATTTGAATCCTCACAAGGCTGCCATGGAGCTATCCTATCCTCTCTGTTTTTTTTTTTTTTTTTTTTTTTTT
>NW_007734527.1:38131-40080 GCF_000696425.1 Galeopterus variegatus | reverse complement strand
GTGGGAGCGCCGCCGCGCTCCCAAGCGGCGCACTCTCCAGTGCGCCACTGGGCCGGCCCTCTTGTGAATTTTTTATGGCCGTTCACCAGGGATTAATCTCACAGGCTTCCAGTTCTCCCAAGCACTCCTTGCATCTGCCACCCATCAGGCCCAGGTTTATCTACTCGATCGTCACCAAACCAAGGGGATTGATATAATTAAGCTTCTGTTTCTATGACTCCACTCTTACTAAGTTCAGTGGACTTGATTCTGTTGAGACCCTTTGTGGCACTGTAGTCTACCATGGATTATCATTTTTAACAGGGCAAAGCTGTGCCATTTTTGCTGATTGTACCTCAATCAGAAGTGAGTCTTCAGCTTTAAGTAACCCAGCTACCGCCGCGGTCCCGCCACCTCTCAACACTGCTTCCGCAGGTGACTATTAACACTGATGATGAGGTGGCAGATGTGATCTTTTCTATCATCCTTTTGTTCGTTTCTTGCAGGAAAGGTGAGATTACAGTGGGATTTAAGAAAAATTCTCCCATAGTTTAGAGATACTTTCTGAGGTTAGCTTGAGTTACCAGAAAGCTAAAGGCTACACTGATATACAAGATGGAGGGTTACAATATAAATAGGAGCGTGGTTCATTAATATATTACCTATTTATAGGTGTTATCTTACAGTAATTATTGTTATTAGTGGTATAACCAAAGCTTGATGTTATTTTTTTAAGATGACTCCCTCCTGAGAGGATTTGGCATTTCAAGTGTTTTTAAACCACTGCCAACATTTTAATGCTATATTCTAATCACATGATTAACTGTCAATATGTTCCTTGTGTGGAAAAAAGTTTACTTGAGCTGAGTGTTCATTACCTCCACTTTAGATAGCTTTAACAAGAGAGAAAATAGAAAAGAGCCTTGGCAAGACTATGTGCTCCTTGCCTTATGTAAGCTTCCATCCCACCTGCTGTGGGCAGAGCAGAAAATGGAAGGGAGGAAAAGCGGGGTGCTAAGCTCCTGCCCACGACTCCACATGGACAGGAGGAGGACCCCACTGTGTTTACACACCAGTGAGAGAAATGCATGGCCATACACGTTCTCAGGCCTCGATTCTCACCCTTCCTGCTTCCATGCCTCTGGATGGCTTGGTGCTCTTCAATACCGAAACTGCTCTTCAAGGAAGAGTTGCAGTTTGTCCTGATCCATGGCAACTTGGGTCAAGCCATGCAGCCTTCACGGTCAAGAAATGAGGCCCAGAGACCCAGAACCTGGCTACCTTTTGGAATTTCATTACTGGCTTTGTTGTTAAGATGTCCTGTGGAGGTGGGAGACTGATTTGGTATACTGTTAGGTATATACAAGATCCTGTAGGATGCAGGAAGCCACAAGGACTATGTTGTATGAATTTATGTGAAAGACTAAATCCCTCAGCGCCCTCCTTCTGGGAGAGGATGTTCTGGCGCTAGCAGGGACCTTGGTCTGAGCATAAAAAGAGTTTTGTTTTTGTTGTTGTTGGTGGTGGTTTTAAATTTGAATTTTACCATTTCTTATTCAGATGTTACTAAATTCCTAAACTTTATTTTTAGTGTTGTCTTTTTCTTTATCTTAGAGGAAAAGGAATATTGGAAATGGGAGGGCTTTGAAGAATAGCTAAGAAGTGTTGGCTTTCTTGTCCAGTCTCCCTGACCTCATAACTTCCGCTGGCAAGGAAAAGAGGAAGAACATTCCAGGGAGAGCGATCTATAGAAGCATGGAAAGAATGGCAGAATAAAGCTCAAAAAGGTGATCTGGGGACAAATTGAGAAGGCTCGGGAATGCCATAATAGTTGGAGTTTAGAGTTTGTTCCATGGGCAATAGGCTTCGAGAGACATGATCACATTTATTTTTTAAGTAAATGACCTTAATATTAGTAATAGAGGATGAATTGGGAGAGTCCAGGATATCAATCAGAAGGGAATTTAATA
>NW_007734527.1:35417-37055 GCF_000696425.1 Galeopterus variegatus | reverse complement strand
GTTTAGGAGAAATGATGGTCCAAATTAAAGCAATTTTGGTATAAATGGGCTATATTAAAAAAATTATGTTGGAGAAAATATTCATGAGAATTAATCATATGAGGGCAAAGGATAACTTGGAGAAAAAAAATTACCTGAATTGTGAACCTGAGATAACCGCTGATAAAAAAGGAATTCATTGCAGGAGGGATATTTAGTAGGTTTTGTGTTAAATCTGTTGAATTTGAAGTATCCTTTAGACATCCAAATGAATGTGTCCAGAGAGTTAGAATTTTGGGATTGGGGCTCAGATTGGGACTGAAGATAAATATTTGGAAGTCATCAGTATAGTAAAGAAAGGTTAAATTTCAGAAGTGGAAGTTTGCCTGTAGGGAGAGGGTACAGCATGGAAGAAGAAATGGCCCAGGACAGAGCCTTGCAGTTGAATAATAGCCAGGAAAGAGACTGAGAAAGAGCCGTCTGAGATAGAAGGACCACACTGCAGAGCTAAGAAAGGACGTTATTCAAGAAGGAACAGATGTTTAGAAAGAATGTTCAAAGAGACATTAAGTCTTGGCCATAGAGAAGTCACCAGGGACCTTTTGAGAAGGCAGTTTCTAGGGAATGAGAGGCAGGAATGAGATCCTAGTGGTTGGGGCTTGGATGGGAGGCAAGGAAGTATAAATGGAGTACAAAAGCTGCTCTTGGGAAAGACTTTGTAGTAAAGGAAAGAAGAGAAATGTCGCTTGAAGGGAAGAAACTTCTATTTGTATAGCTTATTAGTTTGCAAAGTACTTTTATATCCATTGGCTCACGTAGTTTCTAAGACAACTCTAGGAGGTGGGAAGGGCAAGTATTGATACTCCTGGGAACAAACTGGGGTTGAAAAGAAGTAAGAAGCCTTGCCCAAGGTCATTTATAGCAAATGAATGGAAGAACTGAGTTTAGAATTCAAATCATTTGACTCAATCCAACGATCTTTCCACGGTGCCAAAACAGAACGTTTCTAAAGAGTTTGCTCTCTTTGGATATTGGATACTGGAGGGCATTGAGCTCTTGGTTAAGGGATTTTGACCTTATCCAGAGGACAATGGGGAGCTACTGGAAGGTTTTATGCTAGGGAATCCTATGTTTAGTCAGTTCCTGATGGAAACAGATCTGACAGTGAGGTGTAGGATGTGTTAGTGGAACAGACACCTCAGGAGGGCAGACGTGGCTTCAAGCCGGGGCACAGCTTTAAATAAACATCCAATGCTGAGAAGGTTGTTTCCCTTTCAGTTCTCCAGACCCTCTTCTGTAGTGTTTGGAAGAAGGACTCAGTTTGCCAGTGTATTTTTAACATCCCTCAAATACTCTTTAATCTCTTTTTTGAACAAAGAGAGAACAGGCCTTAGACTGAGAACATTTGGAAATGACTGTCTTCCTAGAACTGGATTACATTGCTTTGGGTTCACTCTGTTTTTATGATTTCTCTCTACTTATGACAAGTAGTACTGATTTCTCGTTTATTATAATTATAGAAAGTTTACTATTAAATACATTTAAGTAAAAAAGTCAAAGAAAAATATTATCAATTCTATGACAAGTGGTACACGTATATGGGAAAAAGCTATAAATGCATATTCTAATGACTAAAATTTGGGAAATTCTGCTCTTGGA
>NW_007734527.1:14780-35064 GCF_000696425.1 Galeopterus variegatus | reverse complement strand
TTGAACAAAGAGAGAACAGGCCTTAGACTGAGAACATTTGGAAATGACTGTCTTCCTAGAACTGGATTACATTGCTTTGGGTTCACTCTGTTTTTATGATTTCTCTCTACTTATGACAAGTAGTACTGATTTCTCGTTTATTATAATTATAGAAAGTTTACTATTAAATACATTTAAGTAAAAAAGTCAAAGAAAAATATTATCAATTCTATGACAAGTGGTACACGTATATGGGAAAAAGCTATAAATGCATATTCTAATGACTAAAATTTGGGAAATTCTGCTCTTGGAGACTACTGCAATAGGAGTAATGAGGGTTTAGACTAGGGTGGGATGATGGCAGCGGGAATGGGGAAGAAAGGAAAGTTATGATAGATGTTTTAAGGGAGTTAAAGAAGAGGGGGACAGTTATTTCCCTGGTGTATTTTCTGCATCATTTCTCAGGATACATTTTGATGCAATAATGAAAAACTTGAATCAAAATGGCTTATGCAGTACAGTGAATTTATTTTCTTATATATCAAGAAGCCCCGAGGTAGGATGGCTCTGGCACTGGTTAAGTCAGTGGTTCACTGATGTCACTAAGCACTCAGCTTCTGTCCACCTTCCAGTCTCAGCAAAAAGACTTTGTCCTCAAGGCTGCAAGATGGCAGACATGTTGCAGGAATCCCATCATGACATATGATGTTTTCAGTGTAAGAAGTCATCTCTTCCTGAGCTGAAGTGTGAAAGGTGAAGAAACATTTCCCTGAAGGCACCTCCACCAAAAGATCTTTCTTCAGGATGCATTGGCCAAAAATATGTCACATATTCATGCATAAATGAATTGCTGCAAATGGGAATCAAATCACCATAACTTATCTAGATTAATTAGGTCCTTTCCCTGAGGATGATGTTCTCAGGATAACAGGGGACTCTGCTAACAAGTACGGCTTGTGGGCAGCCACCCATGTTTTTACAACTACCATAGAGAGCTGCAGGTTTTCTCTGAATCTCGGTGGTTCTGAAATTCCTCAAATTTACTTTTGAACACAAGTGGGAAGTTCTTGAGGCTGTGGTTTTTTATTTCTAAAAATTTTACTTAGCTCTTCTCTCCATGTGTTGGGTTAAGGCAGAACGCAATACTTCCACTGCAAAATCAACATCTGGTTTAGTGACGCACATCGAGGGCGCAATGCGGAACGTCTGAGGAGACAGGGCGGAGGGGAAGGCATCGTCAGAGCATCAGACACAACTTGGAGGAGAGGCACTAGAGTAAGAATCCCACGCCCTGAGTTTATGCCTTTTCTTGTATTTCTCTCATGGGGTGGGCCTGCTCCTCTCTCCCCAGTGCCGTGTCCAGGCTGTCCCTCCTCCAGTCCCCACACAAACCCCTGTACCATCTGCCTCTGCTCCTTTTCCTTTTTGTCCTCCATGTACCTCCTGGTCCTTCTACCACCTTCCCTGAGGCCCCTCTCGACTCTCCCCTTTGGCCAGCACCGAGGGTGACCTCCGTGTCCATGTGTATGACACAAGCTAGCGTGTCACTTTCCTGACTGCCACAGCCCCCAGCCCCTCTTCTCCACTCCTCTGCATCCACTCACGCCCCAGGCCAGCACCCCGAGCCTTCTCTCCACCAGAAATGGCCCTCTCGTGGCTTCCTGTCCCATCTATCCTCAGCACGGAGACGCCAGCCTCCGCCTGCCTGCGCCATCCACTCAGAGCGCGTCCCTCCTGTCCTCCCCTCCTTCCTGCTGCTGCAGCCGCGGCCAAGTCCCAGCCTCAGCCTAACCCAACTGCTCTGCCCCCGGCTACACGGCTGACAAGTGTTAGGGGAAATCACACAGCTAGGCTGACCGACACCGTGAGAGATGCAGGGTCGCCAGCTTCTGCTGGTCCCCCCAGTTTTCCTGGGCCTCTGCCAGCTTCCCGTCCCCTTCTGCGTCCTGATCGTTCTTGTGCACGGCTCTGCTCCGCGCCCACGCCTCTCACTGTGCCTCACAGACAGTCACGCGTCACGCTTCCCAGAGGAAACGGAAGCTGTCAGGCAGGGTCTGTCTACAAACTTGCTTGCTCCCACGTCCGATCTTAAATCCTTTCCTGAAGGCTCAGAGAACCAGGTGTCTTCACTGTTCCACTGCACCTGTCCCTTGACCCTCACTGATCCCATCACCTTCACTCCAGGACACAGCCCCGTGTTCTCCTGCATCTTCGACTTCCCCTCAGCCCATAAACAAGCAGGCTTAAAGCTCTCATAAGCCAGATCCAAACCACACCAAATAAAAATCCGTGTGGGCCCCTGGTCCCCTCTGGCTACCATACAAATGCCATCCTCCTGCTTTTATCCACACTTGTTAAAGAGGCTGGTTGAGGCTTATCAGCCATTATTTTTCACTTTGCCCTCCCTGCATTCTCATCTCAAACCATTGCAGTCTGGTATTTGCTCCTGTCAACCTGCTGACACCGCTGTCCTACAGTTGCCTGCTCAGTGAGTCTGCCGGGCATCTCTCAGCTCATCCGTCCCGGCCTTCTCTGCTGCACAGGACGCGGTGCGCCTCCCTCTTCCTGCACCTTCCACTCTCCTGCTTCCAGGACCCCTCCCTCTTCCAACTCCTCATCCCTGTCTCCACCTGGGCACCTTTTCCTCCTCCTGCCCTTTGCAAGTTGCTGTTACCCAGGTTTCTATCCTCACCTCACCTCATCAAGACCCTAGACTTTCCAGATTTTCTCATCTCACCACATATATGCTGATGGCCCCAAATCGTGATCTTCGCCTCAGCCCTTTCCTCTGAGCACTGACTTGTGTATAGAACCAGCTGTTCCTCAGCACCTCACATGGAGCGTGTCCAAACCTGAGCTCGTTCTTCCCACCCTACACCTAGTCAGACATGAGGGCTTCATCCCCCACCTGCCTTCACTGTTCATATGCAAGTCCTGTGCATTTTACCTCCAGAGTTGTCCTCAGCCTGTCTCCTCTATCCCTACTCCCACCGCTCAGATACAAACAGCATCCTCAGCCCCACCCGGACTCCCTGCCTCCCATCTTGTCCCCTTGGATTTACCCTCCTCAGAGGCCAGATTCAGAAATCAGACTGCCTGAGTTTGGATCATGGTTCTGCCACTTATTAGCTGTGTGACTGAGGCAATTTACTTAACCTCTCTGTGCCTCTTTTTCTCCATCTATAAAATAAGGATAATCATAAGAGTACTTATTTCATAGGCTTTTTGGGAGCATTAAATGAGTCAGTTCAGGCAAAGTGTTTAGAATAGCGCCCGACAAGCAGCGAGAGCTCCTTACCAGTCCCACACACCGCCTCGGTCCTACGCACCAGCCTTGCCAGTGTGGGCAGCCCTGTGCACTTCGCCATGTTTCCACCTGCGCTTTGTTTATCTTGTTGTTTAAGACTCTGCTAGACAGAAAGGCTGACTTAGGAGTCCCCTCTGTCTCCTGTAATGCCCCTTTTTACATTTACATATGAGCCTACTACCTTGTATTGTCATTTTCTGTTACTTGCCTTTCTCTCCCACCAGCTCCATGAAGAGAGGGACCAGATCTTACTAAGATTGCAGCATAACACCTGCTGCTAAGTGCTTAATAAATGTTTGCCAAATAACAGAGTAGCTAAGCAAGTAAACAATTGTTTTATGTCTTTCTAAGTTACATGTCTTAGGATTTTTAATCATTAAATTAAGCTGTCTGATTTGTACCAAAAAATATTTATGGCCAGGACTAGAAAAAACTCACAGAGAATGTCCCAACAGAAGTGCTCATTCTGGTTTTGTTTGGCCTGGTTTGGTTTGGGCTGGGAGAGCTTTAAGTCTGTTTCCTTAAAGGCTGAGAGGAAGGTGAGGAAAAGTTTAAGATGAAAGAAAACATGGGAATGTTGCCTTGTGTTAAGGTGGAGGGAGGTCTGGCTGGTTAGCTCAGTAGTTAGTGCATGGTGTTGCAATGCTAAGGTAAAGTGTTCAGATCCCATACTGGCCAGCCATGAAAAGAGGAAAAAGAAAAAGTGTGGGAGGGGGAGGAAGAACTGAGGGATCAGGGCACAGGTGGCAGGTCTGAATCCGAACAGCAGAAACGCCTCATTCTTGGAGTCTTCGGGAGAGGAGGTGCTAGGTCTGAATGTTTGTGTCCCCCCCTAATTCATATGGTGAATTCTTCACCTCCAAGGTGATGTGATGGTATTAGGAGATGCAGCCTCTGGGAGGTGATTAGGTCATGAGGGCAGAGCCTATGTGAAGATTAGCTCACTTGCCCCATGTGCCACAAGGTCACAGCAAAAATACGGCCGTCTAGGAAGCAGGCCCTCCCCAGACACCGAATCTGCAGGCCCAGTGATCTTGGACGTCCCAGACTCCAGAACTGTGAGAAATAAATGTCTGCTGTTTAAGCTGCCCAGTGTATGGTATTACGGTGTTTTGTTACAGCCACCCTGATGGACTAGCACAGGACGTAAGAATGGGTGTGGGGACAGATGAGTCTATACAGAGATCTTGCCTGAGAGCTTCCACTTCCCCTGAGAAGCATGAGGCAAGAAGTGGGTATTTCAGTATCCACTGAAATTGTGAGAGGCAGGAACGGAGCAGGGAGACTGGGAAGAATGAGGAATGTTTAAAACGGGAAAGAAAGATGACAAAGAACAGGAACGAATTAGAGAGAGCACAAGTCCCCCTCGCTCTCACATCTCTGCGTGGAGCCCATCCCTGGTGGGGGGATCACTGCCCACAGCAGCAGCAGCAGCAGCAGCCTGCAGTCGCGGCACTGGGGACACCAGGTCCTGACGCGGGACTGGGCCTGACTTCTCCAGGCAGGGAGCAGTACGATCTAGGTCTGAGTCGCTCAGTCCGAAGGCGAAGGACACTGGGAGTGGCTGGTCTTGAGTCCGTATTAGCGACCATGCCCAGGATGGTCCCGCACCGCTCTGGCAGGGGTCACCTGGACCCTCCAGCGCCGTTAGGTTGCTCCCTGCCACAGTGGCCACTAAGTAGGTTCGTGAGCTCAGAGCCCAGGACTAAATTGAGAACGGCTAGGATTGCTTTAACAGGGTCAGAATTCATTCATACATGAGCAAAATGATTTCTTGCACGGCCGTTATGACTGCATCAGCACCCTCACTGTAGAGCGCCTGCTGTGGGCGCGCGTCTCCCACGTGCCTCCGCATCTTCTCGCCAGAGCCGCGGGGAGCAAACCGTTACACCACGGCGCCCCCTCGTGGCCAGAAGGCGCCACTGCCCGTTTCTTTCGGATACGCCTGAGCATTATCCCTGGAGGAAGAGCGGCTGGCTCCGCTTAGCACAGTGTGCAGGAAAGCCACCAGCATTGGGACAGCAGGGAGACGCCCACCTAAAGTGACAGGTCAAGACCAACCTTTCTCTTACCTGGGAAAAAATGCCACCTCTGCCAATGAGGAGCCCCATGTGCTTGCAGTCCTCATGGATTTGATTTACTTCTTCACGGGGAAGAGGCTGGCGACTCGTCTGCAAATACATTTTCAAAACGTTTTCTGTCTGAACGGTTCAAAGAATTATTTCCAAGAGAAGAAAACCCCCTCAAGCGATCAATGCCCTTCTCCTCTCCTTCCCCCCCCCCCCAATCCCCTGTAGTTAATAAAGCTGTTAATTGCCGAATCAAGTTTTGGAGGCTGTTATTAAAAATATTTGTTTTTATCCCAGTTCATGCCAAATTCCTCCAAACAAAATGAAGTTCCACGCAGATAGCCAGTGAATCTTGGCCCTGCTAATGGCTACCCTGGGAGTTTGGTTCTTTAATAGTTGAATGTGGCGTCTGCTTTATTGATGTGGGAATTCTGCTCGGCTCCTCTTCACTTCGTTCTGCCCACGTAAAGAGGCCATTTCAAAGTCCAGGAACTGGCTCAGAGTTGGATGAGGGCACGGCCAAGCATTCCCTGGGCCACAGAAGCCCAAGCATTCCCTGGGTCACAGCACTGGTCACAGCACGGTGGGGGTGGAGCTCTTTGTCCTCGTCTTCCCTACTCCTGGAATTTGCTCTTTCTCCTCCAAGACTTCCTCCTCCAGGGTTAGGGAAGGCAAGCACTTCAAGAGCCAAGAGGCTGTGTCATCACTAGGCATCTGAAGTTGGACCCTGGTACCAGGGGGTTTAGGCATGCCGATACCTCTTTGGTGACACTGGGCTGGGGCTTGTGTTCTTTCTGTGTGTCTCCTGTTTTCCCAGTGTGTGAATCCAAACACCTACCTTTAACTTAGTTATTTCAAGTCTGACTGTGTCTGCATGATTTGGAAGCCTTTCAAACTACAGATATTTGGGCCTCATGCTAGGCCAATCAAATTAGAGTATTTGGGGCAAGGCTTAGGCATCTGTATTTTTAAAGTGCTCCTCAGGTGACTGGGCTGAGAACTGCTCCAATCTTCCTCTGTTGAGGGCTGAATGCCATCACTGCTACTGGCCTTTCCTCTTTCTTCTGCAGCCCAGCCACAGTGGGCATCGGCACCAGGCCTGGCTCCTGGTTTTAGGTGCATGAGACATGATCCTTGCTCGTGGGTCAGCCCCTGCGATCCTCGTGAGGCAGAGGAGGACTCCCTCCACTGTGCCCAGCTTCATCACATCCCTCAGGGCTTCCTACCCACCCTCCCTCTGGGCTTTGCTATCCATTCCCCTCCCCCCACCAGCTCCTGATCCAATTCTCTCCCCAAATCCTCCATTCCTTATAAGGTGTCAGTGTCTGAGAACAGAACAGGACCAGACTTCCCAGGGATGTTTGCATTTTTTGCCTGTCTTTAAGGCTTTAAGGTAAAAATAAACAATGTTCAAACTTTCAGACTATTGGATAATGGAGGACCTGGGATGGAGGAAAGACTAGGATCTTCTCCATTGACCCCCAAATGTCATTGTGTATTCCTGCTTGCCCCTGAGGTTCTCACCTATTAGTGAGGGAAGACTAAAATACTACAAAATAATTTAGGGCTAACCTGTGAGAAGTGGAAAGAAGTCAAGCATGATTTGAAAGACCAGAGATCAGAAGAAGCCAGTGCCCCTAGAAAAGATTCCTGAAGGGAAGTTGGGTTGGTAGGAGCCTTGCCCAACATTATGGATCTGGATAGGTGGAGTTTGTTTGGCCTCACCCCAACATTGGTCTTGGCCAGGACACCCTTGCTCCCTTGCCCATTTTATCAACCCCCCCAACTCCCACCTTTAACTGCTGTGACTGACTGAACATACTACATGCATTCCACAGGGAAAAGCAGGCTGGAAACTCTAATGAGGCAAAGCCACAGGGCAGGCCCTTGTACTGAACACTGTGTCCCACTGCTTGATAATGAAGTGGGCATGTTAGTAATTAAAATGCATGTTGGGTGTATAACGTCCCAACATTATGGATCTGGATAGGTGGAGTTTGTTTGGCCTCACCCCAACATTGGTCTTGGCCAGGACACCCTTGCTCCCTTGCCCATTTTATCAACCCCCCCAACTCCCACCTTTAACTGCTGTGACTGACTGAACATACTACATGCATTCCACAGGGAAAAGCAGGCTGGAAACTCTAATGAGGCAAAGCCACAGGGCAGCCTGCTCAGGCCCTTGTACTGAACACTGTGTCCCACTGCTTGATAATGAAGTGGGCATGTTAGTAATTAAAATGCATCTTGGGTGTATAACGTAGCTTTGCGTTTATCTTTTTTGTTTTTTGCTTCTTTTTTGGTGAATGTGCATTTAAATGATAAAATAATTTTGTGGTTATTTAAGAAAAACCCAAAACTTCAAACAGTAAAACAGTACAGAAATGCATAAAGTAAAAATGGAAAATTTCCCCTTCCCCAATCCTCTTCCTAGGGACACCTCCTATTGATAATTTGGCTAAATATGCATATTTAAACAAATAAGTCATATTTCTAATTTTCTTTTAATAATTATCTTGGATATATATATATGATCTACCTATCTAAATATATGTACATATTTATAATATATATTTCCATATCAGTGTATTTAGACCTATTCTGCTTAAAGTTACCTAGTATTTTGTCATTTGTCAGTAATTTGCTCAGTCTCCTGTTGTTGGGCATTTAGGTTGTTTCCAGTTTTTCATGATTATAAACAATGCTGCAAACATCCTTGTTCATATATATCTTTACATACTTTTGGGAGCATTTCTTTAGGACACATTTCTAGCAGTGGAATTGCCAGGTAAAGATGTATAGACATTTATAATTTTGACAGACAAATTGCTGTCCAAAGGGATGTACAAAATTACATCCTTACCACCACTGTATGGGATGGCGGCTATGCTGGACGGTATCATAGCAAAGGCTTGGGCTGTTACAATTGGGTGTGGTCTGAAGTATTGCATTAAAATCATTCCACAAACACTTATAAAGCACTATCTGCATGTTTCCTGGCCTCAAAAGTGTACAACTTATTTAGGAAAATAAAATATTTACACACAAAAACTGAGTTAACAAATGCATGGTGAATTCCATAGACTGAATGTTTGTGTCTCCCCTAAATTCATATATTGAGACCTAATCCCCAATGTGATGGTATTAGGAGGTGGGGCCTTTAGGAGGTGATTAGGTCATGAGGGTGGAGCCCGCATGAAAGCTATTAGCTCTCTTATAAAAGAGAACCCCAAAGAGCTCCCTCACGCCTTCTGCCACGTGGGGTGGGAAGACAACCATCTATGAACAAAGAAGTGAGCGCTCACCAGACACTGATCGATCTGGCGGCACATTGAACTTGGCCTTCCCAGATTCCACAACTATGTGACTTTGGGTGCAAATTTCTGTTGTTTCTTAGATATGCAGACTATAGAACTTTGTTACAGCAGCCTGAACTGACTATGATAGTAGAAAAGATCTTTTCAAAGGAGCTCCTTAGACAGTGACTGCTAGAGGAACTCTCTGAAGGGTGGAGCCCCCGTGTAGGGGAGAAGCAAAGGCAAGATTTAAGGGGGAGGTGTGAAGAGCTGGATCTCCATAGACAGAGATGGAGAGGAGGGTACTGCGTCCCATGCTTGAGGAAAGCTTGAGCAAGTGACATGAGACGTAGCAGAGTGAATGGCATTGAGGGGATAGTGAGCAGAACAGGAAATGGAAGAGCTGGCATTTAAACACAGGTGGTCTTCCCCCAGGGCCCATGCTTAGAACGGACTAATGGCAGAGCAAAGACAAAGAACTCATTGTACAGATACTATTTTATAGCCTGTTTTATTTTTTCCACAACATAGTCTGTACATCCTTCCACGTCAAATATATATCTATTCCATTGTAGCAGGAACCCAACATGATTAGCTTGTCCTGCATTAATAGTCATTGGGAGAATTCTGATGTTTTACTATGCTGAATAAAGTTCTGACAAACATCTTTGTTCATGTGACTTTGGGTGCTCAGAGTTGGGTTTGGAATAGTAACAGGTGAAGAAACCCCTCCTCTCTCAATGGGCTTTTTGCTCTGGAGTCTAGACTTTAAGGAGTATGGATATCTTTGTGGAAGATCCTGGGGCAGGGACTCGGATGGACTCTTCCGAGCCTTAAAACCTTGTATTGGGCCACAGGCTGAAGATAAGGACATTTTGGCTTGTGAGCTGGAAAAGCTAGTCTCATATTACTCTCTATTTTCCTGTTGTCTTCCCTTAGCTTTTGAATCTTATTTAAACTTTCCTGCTTTGTACTGGTTCTGCCATGTGATATCCATGGAAGAGTCTTATATCCATGATCTGGTCTGAATATGAAAAGAATTCAGCATCCGTCCTTCTAAGGTAGGATGGTGTGGTAAGACCAAATAGCGAGATATCACTCAAGAGAGAGCTGGATCCCTGTGGACAAGAGTAAGGGCTGTGAAGTTAGCCTGGGATACTCCCCCCCATGCCAAGGACCTAGGCTTTGTCTTTATGGAGGAAAGGCATGATTTCCTACTGGCATGCACTGTTGGGGAAGCAGAAGGGTCTGAAAGACATGGCAAAGAAGGAATCAACAGGACTTCATGTTAGAAACAAGGGAAGAGGAGGTGTCATGGATTATTTTGTGGGACTAAGGCTGGATAATTGGGAGAACGGTGGAGGGTGAGAAACAGAAACAGGGATCTTGGGAGGAAGAACCGGTTTGGGGAAAATGCCAGGTTCAAGTGTTGTCATGTTGAGTTTGAGGTCTCCGTGGGCAGCATTTCTCCCTGGTTACTTGGGAGATCGAAATCCATTCACAAACAGACAAGCAAAGAAATGCAAAACCCAGTATACAAGGGGACTTCCAAAAATTCATGCAAAGATTCGTATTATCTTTTAATTCTATTTTTCCATGAACTTTTTGAACTACCCTTTTATCTTTAACATCCTCACCCCAGATCTTCACCACAGCTTTCTCCTGGTCTTTCTCCCTTACTTCCACTAGCTCTCTGGGTCACCTGCCCCTCCCCAGACAATTTCCTCCCCTCCCATATTTCTCAGTATTCAGTCATTGCCTGTGGTCTTTGCTAGCTGCAGGGATAACATTGGTCCCCTTTTCCAAATGCTGTCCCTCACTGCTCTGGAATTCTCAATGACCTGCTAGCATTTTGTTCATGCTCAACATTCCCTACTAATCTCCAAAGGGTTTTGTTGGCTCCTGCTGTCCACAGGTGCTCTCTCGCCCTGAGAATGAATGAATGATCTTTCAGCGGATGCTTCCTACCTTCACTCCTGCTGGCCCCAGGAAGCCACAGAAAGCAGCAGATCAGTACCTACCTTGTCCTGCACCATTTCTATTCCTATCATGAGGCCTTTGCCTCGGACGTCTCCAACAATTTCAAACTCATCCCTCAGCCTAGCAAACTTCAGTAACATGTAGGTACCAACTTCTTGACTGTTTTCCTGGAGATTTTCTTCTTTAATCACCTGTTAAGAGAAAAACTCAGATGACCTCTCATGGCCAAAGTTCTAAGACTGAGGATAAAGCACAGCAAGGCCCATGTAGATGACCCTTTTTAAGGTAATTTAACCAAGAAGAACTCAGAACAAAGTCTGGTGTGGTCACACCATGGACTGCAGAGAGTTTTATTGTAAGAAGAAAAGTCTTGGTACAGGGGATGTTTACTATCCCAAACCCTTCACCTTCGGGGTGGGTAAGAATTTAGGAAAGAATAAAACATATTTCTGAATGCAGTTGGTAACATAGATTCCATAATCCTGAGGTTGCTATCGCCAGGCTTTACTGAGAACTGGGAGGCAGTAGTGAATAAGACAAATGCTCTGAGGAAAGAAATACCACAGGTGCTTTCCCTGCTGGGGGATGGTGACCTTTGTCCAGCAGCCCTCAGCCAGACCTAGACTCCCATAACCAAGCACCCCAACTTGGGGCCCTGGCCTCTTTAGCTGGGCCAAGCCCCATGTGTGCTAAGAGCCAGGGCACCAGAAGATAGAACAGGATTCTCATGTTACATCCCACTCACAGCAGACACCCGGGTTTTTTGAAAAGACACATGAAATATACTACATTTATATTTAGCTGATAATAATTGCATGGCTCCAGGCAAACCTTGATGATTTTAAGACCCATGTGTTCACCTTAACTCTCTCTATCTTTTAAATTGGTTGAGGTGACACAGCACTTAAAAAAGAAGAAAAGCTGTCAATGTCTACAAAATGAAATAAATGACACATTCCTACCCACACTTTCTCATCTCATGATCTAATCATATTTGAAAATACTGATTTAATTGACAAGGGCAGCTTTTATGTGTTTATTTTCATTTAAAAATTCTCTTAAATTTCATTTTTTTGAGAAGGTAGATCATGTTTATGATTTTAAAATCAGAAAGTATAAAAGTGTAGCAGCAGAATGACTCTCACTGACTCCTGTCCCCTAGCCCAGTTTTCTTCCCTACAAACAACCACAGTAATTCATTTATCAGATATTCTTGCAGAAATACATTATATTTATTTAAGCAAATGCTATTATGCATCTTAGCAAGGACATTTAAAAAATATTTTTCAACAGACGAGACCCCAGTTTAAATCAGTGGGGTAAGGCTGAACAGTTGCTCAGAATAGCTGAATCACCAAGTTGTAATCACGTAGAACTCAGTTTCTCTTTAGTCATTTAATTTATGACAGTATAACAAAAGGAAGAAAGAAAAAATACACACGACAGGGCCAAAATTAAACTAAAAAAAGATAGCCATTAGTAACTATTTGTAAAACACTACCCAGATAACAAAGATATTTCAGTGCTAACAGCAGGCTAGGGGAATTCTTACATTTCCTAGTATGTGAAGTTTATTATGTATTATTTCTTATCTAATACTTCAAGCACCCAAAAGATATCTTAAAAAAGGGAGAAGGCTGAATGATAACTGGAACCCTAACTTAAATTGATGAACTACTAATTAACTCTCCACTTAATAATGTAATGTGGTAGAGTTCTGATAATGTGTGTGTGGTTTTGAAATAGTCATTTTGTAAAATGAGTGATGTTAATGTGGCTGCTGGAACGAACCTCAAGCACAGCAGATCCAATGGCGCAGGCCATGGGGTTCCCTCCAAAGGTGTTGAAGTGATTCACGCATTGAGCCAATGACTTGGCAATCTCTAGGGGGAGAAAATGAAAGGTAGATGAAGAGGGACACATTCCTATCCCTCATCTCTCATCACATCACTTGGATTACATTTACTTTCCTGTTGTAAATGCCATTGTGTCCAATTCATTCTTCCCTCACCTGATTGATAGTGGATGTTTTGGACTGAATTGTGTCTCCTCAAAATTTATATGTTGAAGTTCTAACCCTGAATGTAATTAAGGTTAAATGTGGTCATAAGGGTGGGGCCCTAATCAAATAGGACTGGTGTCAATATAAGAAGAGGTAGAAGACCAGAACTCCCTTTTTCTCTCTTCCTTGTGCACATAGAGGAAAGGCCATGTGAGGACATAGCAAGAAGGTGGCTGTCTGCAAGCCAGGAGGAGAGACCTCACCAGAAATTAACCCTGCTGGCACCTTGAGCTTGGACTCCCAGCCTCCAGAACTGTCAGAAAATAAGCGTCTGTTGTCTAAAGCACACAATCTGCGATATCTTGTTTTGGCAGCCTGAGATGACTAATATAGTGATAAAGAAAAATAGCTTATTTACTCAATGAGAAGTTTGATAACAAAATCTTTAATGTGTTATATGAATTAAAAAGTACCTTAAAACTTGATTTATGGGAATTTACATGGAAGCTTCACTTAGCTAAACCTTTTTTTCTGAATTCTACTCTTGAGACCAAGAAGGAAATGTCAAGAACACAATCTCACGTCAAGGATTTAGTAACATAATTTCCAGACTGTTTCAGGGTGAGTATATATTCAGTTCATTATACTCCACCTTCTACACCCACTTTTTTGTGCCTTTATTCATTCAGGAAAAACACTGAGCTACTACACTTAATTTGGCCTCTGAAATGTGTTTAGTATTGGTGGAAAAAACAAATAAAATAATCTTAGGATTTTTAATGATAAGTGGTTTGTAAAAAAATTCCTTTCTGTAAAACCTTACTAAAATGGAAAATACGGTTAATTTTAATGTTTATGTTCATTTCATAGAATGTTCTAGATAAGTGAGATTTCTACTGTATTTGGCCATTTTGTTGATAAGACATCAACAAAGAAATCTCTCACTCTGGACCTTGAACCTGTTGCTTCTTGGTGTGGGAAGACCAAGTAAGAGTCTCTTTCAAGACTGATTTTTCTGGAGGTTTCAGGGTTGGTTCCATTTTAGTTTTGTAGCACATTTTCCTAGACTTTGTCAGTGTGGTGGAACTCTGCATTTCGTTGTGGGGATGGGAGAATTAGTCTTACCTACTGCAAGAGCAGGAAGGACTGCTTTTCTTCCAGGTGTCCCACAATCTGGCAGAAGACTGTTTCTCTCTTTCATTTGCTTGGGGAATACATCATGTCATTTCCGTCACTGTTTCCAACCCACACAAGTTCCGAAACACGTGTTTTATACCATAGCCAGTGCAGGAGGCCCAGAAGCAAACACAAAGTGCCCATCAGTCCTACCTGGAGTGGTTACAACTGCTGCCATGGGAAAGCCATTCCCAATCCCTTTAGCCATGGTGACAATGTCAGGCAGGACGTCGTGGGTTTGGAAGCCCCAGAAATGAGAACCCAACCTTCCAAATCCTGTCTGCACCTGATGAAAACAAATTCAAATCTATTGGAAACCTTCCAAGAAGCTGCTTTTTCTGTTTTCTTCTTTTTCCTCCTTTCCTTTCTCCTCCTCCTCACCCTCAACATCATCACCACCAGCCATTACCGTCACCAGCCTTGTAGTATCATGGACAAAGTACTAAATCTGTGCCTGAGCTTTTGGGCATTTAAAGATATTTACTAGCTTTGTGTAATTCTGGATGTTTCTAAAGTCCTCTGAACCTCTATTAAACCACCTGTCAAATAGATATACAAATAACAGTACAACACCACTGGGCTGCTGTGAGCATCTTCTCAATAATACATGTGAAAGCAATCATTAAGATTAACAATCCTTAACAAGCCTCTCCTGTGTGTAAGTCTGTGGGGTAGAAAAGCGTAGAAGCTGGGTCTGCCCCAGGCTGGAGGAGGCAGGGATTACTGTCGGTCTAATGGACCTGGGGCACTTGCCCCTCAGCCTGGACAGGCTGGTCATCGTCTTCCCATGAATCTTCGTGAGAATTGCATCATGAGGAGGTCCCAGCTGAGCCATTTAACTCAGGTTAAATGTGGTTATAAGGGTGGGGCCCTAATCAAATTCTCTAATCTAGAAATTGCAGTGATTGGACTGAAAGTTGACCTTAGTTTTTTTGTGCATGCTGTTCTCTCTCTCTAGAAGCCCTCTTCCTGTTTCTTCATCTCATTAATTTCTGCCCTTCAAAACACAGCTCCATCATCACTTGGTCTAGGAAGCTTTTCCTGAGTCCCAGTAGGCTCCCACTCAAGGTACTCTGAGTGTGCTGCCTTCAGAAGTTTTCACTGTGGCTTATCATCACTAGTGTATGTGTCCGATGGCAAAGGAGCCTGTCTTACTCCTCTCTGTATCCACAGCACCTAGCAGAGTGCCTGATACAGTGTAGACACTTAATAAGTGTTTGCAGAATGAATGGAGTGGCAGAAGCGCTGAATTGAATGAAGCCACACAACAGCTCCATGCAAATTCCTGCTAGAGCCTTCCCAGTGAAGGTTCCTTGATCTCTTTCTGGCTCTCAGTCTGCTTCTCCCCACACATACCACAATGCAGGGAGGAAATAGGGGTGTAGGCTCTTGAAGCTGAAATGCACTTGAAAGAGCAAGTTTTCTTCTCAGGCTCTCTTTTCATTTTCCCTGTTCTTTCTAGATTCTGCAAAGTCAGATTCTAGGGGTTAGAATGAGATCAATTTCACAGAATTTTATAGTAGGATAGAGATGGATCATTCTAAGGTTTATGAACACAAATGTCTTCGGGGATGAGGAGCTTACACAAGGGAGAGAAGCAGGCTGGGTCAATGACACTGAACAGGGGCAGGGACTGCCTAAGAGCAGTCCATTTCAAATTTAAAATTAGTCTGTGCCAGACCAGCCAAGACTGGCTGCCATGTTTGGCCCCAGAAGTTGCCAATTTTCTATCTTTGATTCCAAATTCTTCATTTTAAAGAAAAGAATGCCAACGATTATTACTCTGTGACAGAACTGTCCCCTGCACTCAGGTTTCCATCTTGCACCCTCCTTTCTGTCCCACTTTGCCTTTCTATCCCACATTCTGTCATTTTTGAGGGGTGGCTTGGTACGTTGGTTAGTGGTGTGGTTTTGGGAGCCTGAGTCCTGGATCTTTTCCTACTAAATGCATGAACTTGACAGATGATTTGACCATCTTGGACTTAAATTCACATATCTGTGAAATGGTAATAATTACACTGGAGCATACCTTATAGGATTGCTGTAAATGTTAACTGAGTTAATACATGAAAAGCACTATGAACAGTTCCTGACACATAGTAAGTACTGAGAAAGTTCTAGCTCTTCTTATCTTTACCTAGCCATTAGGATAGTCCTTCTTAAGGTTATCCTGTCTTAGGCAGTTTCCAATTACATTCTTGACAGTCATAAAACCACGTATCTTAGAAAATTCGGAAATTCACATTTTCCTTGAATTCAGTCCTTCCTCCTAATTACTCTGACTGTGGCAGCTTGACTGTGTGCTGATTCTGAGGCCAAAGTTTATCCTCCTCATTGATGTGGCTAATTTTAAACATACTGAATATAATTTTCTTCTTTTTGTAATAACAGGTTAAATTTCTTCAGCTAGGACTTTGATTTGTTGACTGGCAGGTTGGAGAAGGGAGGACGGGAAGGGCAGGAGGTGTCAGCCCAAGCCATGACCCGTGCACCTGGGCATGACACAGACCTGGCTGCATGTGAGGAAATTGCAAACTTTTTGCTGAAGGGGCAGCCCAACTTCAGCTGAAGGGAATTTTTAGTTGAGGGAAACTGTGCAGAAAAGATGGCAGGATTGAAACAGGTCTGAAACACACTTACAAGTTGTCCACTTGTCCTTGGTGGGTCTGACCACGTGTTAGTGCAATCATGATGGGTCACTGAGCAGGGAGCCTGAAGGACTTCTCTGGCCCTGGTGACCATCCCCTGGTCTTTTAATCTCCATAGCTATTTTTAGTAGACAAAAGACTGCTTTCTTTGATACACTCTAATATTAGGTATAATTATAAGTACATTGACCCCTTTAAAAAACACCAGACTAAAAGCTCACATAGCCAATGACTTTTATTTTTTTCAAAGGAGTCCTCTTAGGGGTCCTGTGTGCCTATTCCAACAATGCTGTCTTAACTCAGTTATTTTACAAATTTTTGAGAACTATTTTCCAAATATCTGTGATGGTGGCACTCTTCTAGTTTAGAGGCTGGGGATGATGATTCATTTATTTCTAAAATATTATTTCCAGGCAAGTTTTGTCAAAAAGGTATATACTGCCAGAGTGGTTAATACTATTTTGGCAAAAATTAAGATGAAAACTTGATTATGAGATTAAATTTCCTGCGTGGTTTGTCAGCTGCTCCTGAAGCAATTCTCTAAAAGGATTTTAAAAAATATGTTGAGTAATGGTAGCATCACCTATGCCAGTTAGCCACTTATTTGATACACATCATTTGGGATGTTTAAGTTCTTGTTGTACTTGTTAAACTGACCAGCTAACTAGCAAGAACCTCACTAGTTTATAGCCGCACTTTGGAATTCACATACTAGATGCTTTCTGCCTGGAATGTAAAGGAAGGTTTGAAGAGGCTTCTGACTGAGACTTTCCTGTTCCCACTGTGCTAGATTGCACCCCACGCACCTCATCTGCAATGCACACGCCTCCCCTCTCTCGCACCAGCTCGAAGGCTTCCTTTAGAAAACCCTTTGGGTACTGGACAACTCCATTCACGCCCTGCAAAAGACCGAACCAAGAAGACCTATAATAATGGCACCAGGCCCTTCAAAGCATTAACCCCCCAAAAAAAAACCCCAAACCCCAACACATTATCACCATTATCAGAATAGTAATACTAGCAATTTTTTTCAAAAGACCGAACCAAGAAGACCTATAATAATGGCACCAGGCCCTTCAAAGCATTAACCCCCCCAAAAAAAACCCCAAACCCCAACACATTATCACCATTATCAGAATAGTAATACTAGCAATTTTTTTCCTTTTTTTTTTTTTGTCTTTTTTCGTGTCCGGCAACAGATTGCAACCCTCAGTGTCGCGCCCGTACTGGACCGGGACCGGCAACGGGATCGCAACCCTCGGTGCTGCGCCCACACCTCGCTCAGCCAGTGAGCGGGAACCAGTCTGTATGTGGGATCCGAACCCTCAGTGGGAGTGCCACTGCGCTCCCAAGCGGCGCACTATAACAGTGCACCACCGGGCTGGCCCGTAATACTAGCAATTTTAAAAAGTCTGAAGAACTGCTTCAACTCTGGGTGAAAAGAGGGGCCATTACATTTCTGCCATGACTTCTGGAAAAAGGATGCACATATTTACTCTTTTTTGAGATTAGAAAAAAGTAGAATAAGGGCACCTAGTAAGATTAAAGAAAGACCCCCCTGACAGTGTGGGTGTTAAGCAACTAAAAGTTTTACTGTTTTTTTTTCCTGAGAATTTTAGGAATCCGGTAGTTTCATCTATCTGTTCAGTATGGGGATGGAGATTTTTTTAAATTTTATTTTTTACTTTTAACTTTTATTACTATATTCATTATACAATGTAATCATTTTTTGTGGCTCTTTACCAATTCCTTGAGATCATTTTTTAATGGTCAATTAAAAATCAGGGCTTTATATATTTTTTTTTTTAAGGACCAAGAGAAAAAATTGAATTTGGAAAGGGACACAGCACTGGGCTCTTAATTTGAAATTCATTAGAATGTATGAGTTAAAACTCCGATAATTGAAAATTCAACTCATTAGTGTCTAAGGTTTGTATACCCACTTGAATTGGTTCCGCAAAGAATCCAGCAATTGACTTGGCAACAGAAGTGCTCAGAGTATCTTTGAACTGTTCAATATACTGATCTTTAGCTTGGCAGCAGTCTACAAGCAAACAAAAACAAAAGATGTGAGAATGGCATCCAGAGAATGGGAAAAAACATAGAGAAAAGAACAGAAAACAGGGTGAGTAAATTGATTAGAGACCCTGAGACTATGTAAACTAGGACATGAGGACATGCATTTCCAAAGGCGGGACATTCTTTCAGATGACTTGTACTTTAGTTTTCCGAGGGAGATTAGGGTAGCCATAAAAGCATAAACAAACCACTTCAATTGTTTCCAGCTGGAGAAAAAATGCCCCAAAGTGTCCTTGACTATATAGCTGAGGACATCCGTCCTCTCAAACAGGTGGATCTAATTCAAATGTAATTGGGGTGTGGATTCAATCTATTTGAAAATAATTCTAGGCACCTTTTATTGCCACTTAATCTGATGTACAGTTTTAAGGCTATAAAGTGTCTCCATCTTTGGAGTTAGTAAATATGTTTGTGGAATTATAATTCAGTTTAAAGAGGAGTGCACTAGAGCCCATAACGTTCAGCCATCGCAGCCCTTGGCACTTGGTCCTGTGCCTGTTGTTTGCGGGTCTTTCTCCCTTACGTTGAGAGCTTTTCATGGGCAGGAACTATGCCTTGTTCACTTTTGGAATCTCTGTGACCAAACATACTGTCTGGTGTACTGTAGGTGCTCAGTAAATGCTTAATAAATTAAGAGGAAAATAAAGGCAGAAATTGTGGCTGATGTGAGACATCAAGCAATTTTACTCAAAGGTCTTTCTTATCTGGAATGGGAATAAAATTTCCTAGTTCAAAGGATCTGTCTTTAATTCATTCATTCTCTTTTTGGCTGAGTCTAACTGCTGATAAACCAACCCACCAAGTTTTAAATTTTAATTATCATTATTATTATTTTTTATTATTACTAGAAGGTATATAGTCATCCTTGGTATCTGCAGCAATCATCTTCAAAAGTGAAGCATAAATATATCTTATATTTCAGCACTTCATTAAAAAGTGGGAAAAACATTACCTGGCCCCAGACATCTTTTTAGGCTACATACGATATTTGGGAAACTTGATTGACAGAGGTCCTTGATATTTTTGGTTAGCTGGAGGTTAGAGGTTGCAGGTGTGGGGAAGGAAATAATGACAAAGATATCAAACCTGGAAAGTATGTTTTTAGCATCACTTACATTGTTTCAATGGGAAGAATAAAGTATACAAATAAATTTATGCCTCTAGAAATTGAATTGAATTGAAATTCTCTATTTTTCTTAGGAAAGGAAGAGAAAACAGCTTCAGATGACCCTAAAGGACAGAACAGATGTATGTGCAAAAGACATCATTTGGAAATTTAACAAGCCCATTTGTAACTAGAGAAATCAAAGAGTGGAGCAAAATCAACCCAAGTGGCTTAAATCTGGGCAAAAGCAAACCAAGAGAAAGTTTTGCTAGAACCTATGCTAGACCTTTCATGATTTTTTTCTGGTCTGCGTATGTGTTCAGCGATGAGTGGGGTCATCTGCTGTGATGAGCTTTTTACTTCCTTTCACAGTCACTTCACTGGCTCATTGTTGTAACTGCAGGTCAGGCCGTCTCTGGAGAGACTTGGAGCATTGGTGTGTCCATGACAACAGGGTGGAGGGGGTGCGGGGAGGGTGGATGCTCTGTGGGGTGCTACCACAGAGTGGCTCTGCAAGAGTTTATTTTAGTTGGTGGTGCAGAAAGAGTTAAGCAGAGTGAAGAGCCAAGAAAGAACAACAATTTTTTTTTTTTTTTTTTGTTTTTTTTGTTTTTTTCCGTGTCCGGCAACGGATCGCAACCCA
>NW_007734527.1:2992-13805 GCF_000696425.1 Galeopterus variegatus | reverse complement strand
GGACCGGCAACGGGATCGCAACCCTCAGTGTTGCTCCCGCGCCTCGCTCAGCCAGTGAGCGGGAACCGGTCTGTATGTGGGATCCGAACCCTCGGGCAGTAGCGCCGCCGCGCTTCCCAAGCAGCGCACTTCTCCAGTGCACCACCAGGCCGGCCCAGAACAACAATTTTTAAGGGAAACAAAACCTGTCTTCTAAAAGAAGAACGGCATGATCAGTAGGTTCGGGGCATTGCAGGGCAGTGGGTGATGAGACGTGAATTTCATCAAGATTACATCTGAAATTCAGGGCCTGAAATAAACTCCTGGAAAGAAAGAATCCTGGGGGTGGGGAGGAAGGTGGATGGAGTAAGATAATAAACATCTATGTTAGGCTCATAAGATGGCCCCAGCCCATGCTGAGAGTGGTGACATGATTCTGAGGCGGAAAAAATCCCTACTATGGTTGGCATGTGTATGTGCCCAGTGAACAAACCCAAAGAAGAACTGAGAACTGGAACCTTCTGTACTTGAAGTGCTTTACGTGCTGGGATGCGGTTGTAAACATGTATGAATACACTGGTTTTACAACAAAGACCAAACACTTCTCAGGTCCTAAAGGCACTGGAGGAGGCTGGAGTCACTCTTTGTATTCCAATCCTGTTTAAGGATATGAAACCAGTCTTGTCTCTAGAAGATATGAGTTAAGAAAAAAAACTGACTTCAGGTATGCCAAAGACAACAGTTAGGAGAAGCAGAAATGTCTGTCTGTCACTATCATTTAGCCTCCAGATGCCACTAGAGAGATGACCATGGGGTTATGGTATTTTCAAGTTAGCCTGAGGTAGAGGAGAAGGCCTCATAGGGAGGGGATGCAGAGCCTACGGAGAGAGAGGGACGCAGCGTGCTTCTGTCCACTGGACTGTGCTGGTGGTTTGCAGTCAGACCGAGGTCTGTGGGGTGCATCAGAGTGACTTCAGTTCTTGATGCTGTACAGATGTGCTACACAGACATGGCTTTACTTGGCATTGCTATTGTCTGCCTTGGTCTCATGAAGCGCTGTGATGGGGGTGCAGGGCAGGTGTTGTTATCTCTGTTTTACAAATGAGAAAACTGAAGCAAAAGGTGGAGTTTTGCTCATAGCTGAGCAATGGCAGGGCTGGGAGTGGAATCCAGATCTCTCGGCTCCATGCACCTCCTTAATCCTGGCCAGCAGAACGGGAACCGTTTTTCAGCTTGGGTTTGTCTTGACAGGACACCAGTATGAATGAGGTTGGTCATAGGACAGGTATTGGGAGCATGGGCTTTGCAGTCAGAAGGCCTGGGATCCGATCCCAGCTCTCCTACCTCCTACGTGTGCACCTTGGTTTCCTCATCTTTATAATGGAGAGTTTGAATTATAGCTTTAAACTTCCTTCTGGTTTTAAATTCTGTGACCAGTGACGTCTTGTCCTGTTCCAGTGCTCACTCTTTCATCTTCCCCGCTCCGTGTTGCTATTATTTCATCTGAATTAATGTTCTTCCTTTCAGAGCTGATTTGTAAGACTTCCATTTTGCATTCTTCCTCTCAGCCCAGTGACTCATACTATTATTCCATTAAAGATATTTCGGCTGGAGCATTTAGTTCCTTCCTGCTGGGCAGCTATTCAAAAGGTCCTATATTCTGCTGACAAATCTAAGGCGGGTCTTGCTGATTAGCAAAGAACAGATGTTGTTTCTATGCCTCCTCTCCCTCATGTTAAAAATAGGGAAAGAATGCAAATAAAAATGCAACTGATATATAGTCTCCTTGTGAAATTGCGTTTAAAACTTGCGCAAGAGATGCTGGCAGCCTTCAGGAATGTCATTACAATTTGACAGATGCTTTCATTTTGGCTGGCATTCTGAGTCCCTGGAGAACTTCTTGACTGGAGTTTTGAGATTCCCAAAAGTATTCTTTTTCCTCCTCTCTTCTTCCATTGGGGATTGGTAAATAATCTCACCCAACTTGTTTTCTTTTAAAATTGATACCACAGCTATTGCTAATAGAGTGAATAGAGCTCCTTCAAATAAGTACTAGGTGAGAGTCTGTGTTTTTAGCTTAGCTCAGATTGCAAGAGACACTTTTTCTACATGGTCAAATGGACGCTCTGATAGTAAGGTGACAGCAGGCATGAGAAGTGCTGATTCAGTGAGGGGTAACTTGGTTACTCTCTAATTTTGCTTCCTTTGGCTCTTTCCTTCCCTGTTTTTCCACATTTAGTTGTTCACTCAGGGATGGTTTGCCTTGTTCTAAGCTCCTTCCCCCTCCTGACCCTCTGCTGTCCCCCACGCCCAGCAGTTGGACCTGGTGCACAGCTGCATTGCCTAATGGTTTGCACTGGAGAATCTCGACAGTGGCTTCCTCCCCAAGGGCCACGGAAAACATCTGGGCACATTGTCTGCAAATGACAAGAGAAGGAGTTTGGCAAAACACAAACACAAGACAGCCTATTCGAGGGAGCACGTGGTAGCAATCCAGGCAAGGGGGCTTCTTAATTTGATTTTGAGATTCCTCCCTCACTTCCCACACACTTAACATGAAAACCTAATGTTCTGCTTAAGAGATAATTTTTTCTTAGAAATCAGTTATGTGGGCACTCTACAAAGGAAAGTAATTTCAAGGTTAGCCTGGAAACAACTTGCATGAGGGTCTGGTGGATAGGGGCTTCTGAAAGAATAAGAATGATTAGATATCTGATTCTAACGCTGGAAAGGTAGGTGCAGCAAGTGAACACAGAAGGTGAGTGCAGAAATGACTCCACAGAACTTCTGTGCAAGGTTTTCAGAGCCTTCTAGTTTACTTGATTTTATTTAAAAGCAAAATAAAATTTAAGATCCTGTCATTAATTATTACTCAGACTCTGAAGGCCTTTCTAAGAAACATTTCCCCCAAATGGTCTCCAATTAAGTCGAATTGAGCCCCCGATTAATGACAGGCTTTACATTAGCTTCTAATCTTAATATCAGGAAAATCTGATCCATTATTCCACAGCAGTCTTTAGAGGAATAAGACAAAAATCTCAAAACTTACTGATTGGCAACCCATCCCACTGGGGAGTTCCATCCTGAAGGTCCCTACGTTTGTTAAGCCAAGTGTGTAAGGACTGCTTCCGTGGTAGGCTCCTCTGCAGAGAAATAGAGTGGTAGGATGGGATTAAGTTCATTTTTCTTTGATTACTGGCCTGTGGACCACTGAGTAGGACAAAAGAGAAAAATCTATGAAGGGCTATGGAGGTGAAATAGAGCCATTAACATTCAACGCTGAACATTTCTAAGAACTCTTCTAAGCCTATGTCACAGGCGAATGTATTTATCTTTTCTACCGGTACCATAGATTTGAAATTTTGAAAGAAAATTTGGAGACCATCTGGCCAAGAACTCTGACCTTAGGACCTGCTCTACGCTGTTACTCTAAAGTAATGAAAAAGTAAATTTAAAAAAAAGTAAATTAGAAAAGTAAAGTAATTAAGTAGTCTTTTAGCAACATGCTAGAAATTATAGGTTCAACAAGTACTAGTCTTCAAAGTAGTCACCTTGGGGAGCCAAATACCTTTTTCTGTGATGTAGCTATTGCCCAACACCTTTTTTCAGTCATATCGTTAGTGTGTCTGTGTATTTCACAAGAGTTTGGCTACACAGAATTATGAATGAAATTAATTCCACAAAATTGTATTTTTAAAAATGCTTAAAATGGCAATCCTTACATTATATATATTTTATCACAATGAAAAAATGAAAAAAAAAAGAGTTTGGAAGAAATTACCAATAAAGTTTTATGAACTAGAATTTACATTGTGGAAACATTTTGATTACAGAGTCATGTATTTTATATAGATTGACTATATACATTGAAATTTATATTCTCTCTATATTTTTATGTTCATTAAGTGAACTATATTTTAAAATATTTTGTCCATTTAATCTGCATTTTCTAATATATTTTGCCCAACATCTTTAGGGACTTCTCTTTAAGTGCCTTATAAGCCACCTTATTCAGCATATAAGAAACACAGGTTTGATTTTGTTTCTTTCAAACCTGAACCAGTCATATTTAGTATAAATCATCTTCATTGCCAGTCTTGATTTAAATGAGTTTTGGCAATTCTCCAAATCAAACTCACCCGTAAACAAGGATTTAGAACTATTAAGACTACTCAAAAGAATAGCTATAGGGCCAGCCACCTAGCTCAGTTGGTTAGAGCACAGCCTTGTAACAGCAAGGTCACAGGTTCAGATCCCTGTATCAGCCAACCACCAAAAAACAATAAAAAGACACATTAGTTGAACCCCAGTAGAACCATAAGTGCTTCAAAATAGATCAATACTTATCTGGAAATGCATACTTGGGAATGTTATTCAGGTAAAACATCAATCACAGTTCTTTATCGCCATTTTTCTTTGCTAGCAAATGTTTCCTTATGTCTGTAATAACTGCAGGCTCATTTTATATGGAATGTGCATTGGACGTGCTGGTAAGGATAAAAGAAAATCTCCTTTTCAATTTAGACAGAACCGATGGCCAGACAGGTTTAAAAATGGGACTACTTCTTCATTTTACCAACTTTTATTATGTTACTCCTATTTTTTACATAAACCTTGTAAGAATCTGTTTAAATGTGTTGTATAAAATTACCCAAAGTTGGCAACTCTGAACAAAATTCTTTGTTTTCTATTATTTTTAATGCTAATATAGCCATCGGGGTCTATAATTAACGTATTAAATTACTGATTCTCAAAAGTCACCTAAAGGAGCGGATATATACATAGTTACGTATGTATCCTCTGAGCCCGAGGAGAATAAAAGGTGAAAAACCAGTGCAGCTGGAACTATGAGATAAGTCCAGGGCTTCTTATCATGAGAAGAAATTAAAACGGGCACAGTGTCACGCAGTAGAGCCTTGATCTTCTGTGTGTGGACAGTTCTTTACCGCTTGGTCTACGTTGTAGTCCATACCACATCTTCAGAGTTAAAAACCTGTCATGTGGCCTTCTCTTTAATTCCACAGGAGGATCTATGACACAATGAGGACTCAAGCTGCTTGTAACCCCTCCAGGGACCCCTTTCTTGGGTCAAGCCAATTTGGATGAAGTTATCCAGTCTTAAAATTCATTTGATTGATAATGCCCTAAAACTTAAAATTAGAAAAATGCCCCTGGGGAAAACCCCCACCCCCTCCATGCTACAATTTAAAGACACACATTTAGTATTGGGGAAAGTCAGTGTGACTGGAGTTGACTCTTCCAGGATGTGATCACCTGAAGGAAATGATGTCTGTATGACTTGAGTGTGCTCTCGCCATCAGCATGGCCAGGTCGTTGGCTTCTGAGCCGCTGTTTGTCATGAAAATGACCTAGAGGGAAGAGAAAGACACATGGCCTCATGCTTTAATTTATTTCTTTATTACCCAATTTATTCAAAATTGCTAGAGACCATGTGTCCAACCTCTGATTATTAAGGAGAGTTCCCTACAGACCAGCTTGGGTTATCTAGCATTCCCATCACTTAATTACTATACCAGTATTAATTCTGCAGCCCTTCACTGAGCGCCTGCTACATGCTAGACATACAAAAATGGCAAGAGATTTGTCCAGCTGTGAAACATTCTGGGTTTTCATTGGCTTTATAGGGGTACTTCAAAAAGTTTGTGGAAAAATAGAATTGAAAGATAATGCAAATCTACCAGTGAACTTTTTTTTTTTTTTCCTTTTTGTCTTTTTTCGTGTCCGGCAATGGATCGCAACCCTCAGTGCTGCATCCGCACCTCACTCAGCCAGTGAGCAGGAACTGGTCTGTATGTGGGATCCGAACCCTCGGCGGGAGCACCGCTGCGCTCCCAAGTGGCGCACTGTAGCAGTGCGCCACCGGGCCGGCCCTACCAGTGAACTTTTTGATGTTCCCTCAGATTTGATGCTCTGCAAAATGCTGAGATGGGGAGGTTGGTTGAGGGCACACAGGGGTTAGTGGCCGAGTGGATCTGAAGATCGACCCTCTTGGCTCCTGATCCTAACCCACCCCACCTGATTCAGGAGGCTTGGAACGAGGCAGGCCCTGTGACCCTGCAACCCCGCAACCCCGGAGGGTGTCCCAGCCTTTCTGTGTTGTGTGCATGTGTGAATGCTGAGAAAACAAACAAATGAACAAAAATGCAGCTCAGTCTGCACACAAGGATGCGGACAACTGCTCTCCCATGAACATCTGGGACTGAAGTTAGGTTGGGGCTATTCTGAGTTTCTTCATCTATCTAGATAGTATAGATAATCAAGTAAAATAATGATAGCTAATACCAGGTACTGGGCACCATTGTAAGTATTTCATACATGTTAACTAATTTCCTGTCTAAATGCAAATCTCAGCCAACATTTTAACATCTCAATTCAGTTTAAACATTCAGTTATTTCAGATGCAGGAAAGTATCTCATGGAGCAAAAATATCTAAGTGCATTTAAGCCCAAATGAACCTAATGGCATTTATAAAAAATGGCTCCACTCTTTGCAAATAAAGAAATGCAAATAATTTGGCAGAGGGGCTGTGGAGCAAGGAGATGAAGCCCTCCTGAGGACACAGATGAGAACATCAGGAGGACTGGGGTTCTTGGTGAGTGGCTTCTGCAAAGATATGGGGAGGAGCACAACCAGGGAGGGGAAGAGGCTCAGAGGTGATGCAAGTGAGCATTGGCTTGTGTCACCAGTGAGGTCTTTCTTCTACGTGACTGCTTTCAGATGTAGCTATCAGCTCACCATTAAGATGTTCAATGCACAGACCAAATTCCCTGCCTATATTTCCGATTCCTAGGGCAGCTCCCCTGGGATCGTGAGACTCCTGTTCCTTTGAGCTGGGGGCATCCTACCTTAAGAGGCTCAGGAAGAAGTGCTGAAAGCTTCTCTGCATATTCATGGATTGGAGGGTGGAAGAAGACAGAACTTGTGTGCCACAGGCGGCTGAGCTGCTTTTGTGCCACTGCGTTTACCTTTCTGGATGAACAGGAGAGCAGAGTTACCCACACTGCCAGGGCACGTCCCTCCAACCCTCACACTGGCTACTGGACTCAAACATGCTGCTTTTCCTCAAAGAGTTTCAAGAGGCAGATTTCATCCACAGTTGAGAAAAAAATTCTCTGACCACTAGAGGTGTTCAGCGATGGGATGTGTTGCCTCCACAGATAATGAATTCCTCTCCAAGAGAAGTGTTCAAAAGGAGACTCAGTGCTTGTCTGCGAGGGATTTTAGAAAAGAAATTCTTAGTTCAGGAGGGGATTTGGGCTTAGAATTTCTTCTCACTGTGTTTTCTGATTGATAATCATCCTTTGAACAGTTTGAAAAACAGAAATGACTACATGTCAGCCTGCGCATCTTCCCATTTCATTTCTCTAAAGAACTATAACTCCATGAAGCACATGAACAAAAACCAACAGTTTCTTCTTCAGAGGAGATTCCAATATCTGGGTCCAAGCAGTGGTCAGTATTGATGAACATTTTGTAGCTATGAAACCACATTCTTGGAAGGATCAGGCCAACTTTACAGGAACAGAAGGTTCATCTTGAGGGACAGTAGGAACTAGGGGTAGATAGATACGTGGGACCTGACTAGAAAGGCCTTGAAAAGACAGGCCAAGGTGTTTGAACTTGGTCTAAAGGACAGCAATTGCTAAAGTTTGTTACACACCAATTCTGTTCGTTATTAATATCTTCTACACCAAAAAAAAAAATCAGTTTGGTGGGTATATAATTTTGAGAAATACCAGATCAAACAGAGTCTAAAGGACAGCAATTGCTAAAGTTTGTTACACACCAATTCTGTTCGTTATTAATATCTTTTACACCAAAAAAAAAAAAATCAGTTTGGTGGGTATATAATTTTGAGAAATACCAGATCAAACAGATTTTTTTTTTTACTGCAGGATTTGTTAGTACCTTTAATAGGCTAATGTGCACTGTTCCTCTCCAGGAGGGAGATATAGTTTAAAGTGTTTCTCAAACTTATTTTCTCACAGGAACTTTTCCCCTGGAAATGCTCCTGTGATTGGGGTTCCATGACTTTTATGTTAGAAAGTTGTAAATTATCAGTAAACTCTTAAAAAGAAGAGACACTCGACAAGCATTGTTTGGTAAAATAAATGTGAGGGCTACGTGAAGGGCTAATGCAGAGAGGAAGACTAGTAATGCAGAGGCCAGCTAGGTGGTCAAGGTGGCCTTCCAGGTACGTGAGGAGAAGGGCTCCTACAAGACTGGTGTTAGTGGGAGGTGGTGGAAAAGGGGCTCGTAGGAAAGGCATTGCAGTGGAGGGAAAACTGGCCCTTGGCATCAGGTTGGCTATGGGGAATCAAAGATGACGTCAACATTCTTGCCTGGAATGCTGGGGATCCCCTAGGATTAGTTGAGAAATACAACCAGTTGTCTAGTTTCCCAGCTCTTAGTAGAGGACTTTCCCAGGCTAGGTGGTTCATAAGTGCTCCCTGAATAAATGAATAAGTGAATAGAAACAGTTTTGTGGAGATGATGCATTTAGTCTTAGAAATGTTGAATTTGAGCTGATGGTGGAACATCACAGGGCAGGGGGAAATACAGGGCTCTGAATGCCCACACTGGGTTAATTATTAGAGTTATTATTGTAGCTTGGTGAGGGCCCAAGGCTGAAGATATAGAGTTGAGTTATGCTGTTGAAATGTAGTAACTAAATGAACAGGGGTGAGAAGATGGGGTGGGACCAGTTATATGGTGGGAAATAATCAGAGAGGAAGGGAGTAAAGAGAGAAGAGCAGAGGGCAAAGGAATAAGCCGGGGACACCTGAGTTAGGGGGTCAGATGGAGCTCAGGGGAAGCACAAAAGTCGTGAAAGCCACTAAGAGGGGTCAAATAACAGGGACAGTGTCAAATGTTACTGGGAGCATTCAATAAGAATGTTTAAAATTGTTCTCTACTCCACTTTTCTCTACTTCTTTCATGCATGTTCATTGTATATTTTAAATTTGCATCTGAAACTTATTTTGGATGCTCTTTGGGACCTTGCATGGGACCAGTGCCTGTTAAAGAAGGAGGAGGAAGCAATGGGAGGAGAAGGTGAGAGCTGGGCTCAGAGGCACAACCCACCCCTTAGCTCTTGACAGCTGCTCGAGGGAGGGAGACCCTCTGCTTCCTGCTTTGACAAAAGGCCTTGCTATGGGTTAATGTGTCCCCCAAAGGTTCATCTATTGGAAACTTAATCCCCACTGTAATAGTGCTAAGAGGGTGGGAAATTCTATTATGGTGGTTGAAAAGTGGGGCCTTGAAGAGGTGATTAGATTGTGAGGACTGTGCCCTCGTGAATGGATTGATTCATTCATAGAGTAGTAAGTTGGTGGTTTAATGGGTGGTCATGGGTGTGGTTCTGGTGGCTTTAAAAGGAGAGCAAGTGAGGAGGTTAGCTCTCTCTTGCTCAGCCATTTACCACGTGACATCCTGATCACCACAAGACCCCATAGAGAGCTCCCACCAGAACAAGACCCTCACCAGATGTGCTCCCTGGACTGTGGACTTCCCACAATCTGAACTGTAAGAAGTAAATTTTATTTCTTTATAAATTACCCAGTTTCAGGTATTTTGTTATATGCAACAGAAATGGACTAATACAGGCCCAAACCTATTCAACTTATTTTAGACTTGCTCCTTTATTTTTTTTTCCCACTTACTGTGAGTTTTATTGGTCATATTATTAAAGGCAGGACAGAGTAGATATTAAAATGAGATGGCTTCATGGAAACTAAAAGGACCACACGAGAACACGCAAAGGGCATTTGTGTGGGTGAATTGATGATCCATGCTGTGGACAATCTCAAGAGAATTGATCCATACATTTCCAAGTGAATTTCCAGCTAGGATTACATCTGTCTCCGATTCGTTCTTTCCTCATCCATCTCTCAGAATCCATGAAGAAGATCCCCCGGCTGGAAGTTATTTCTCATCTCTCATCATCCCCCACCACACACCTGTCCCTGGGTTTCCTGAGACCCGCCTGCCTTTTCCTTCCTTTCTGCCTTTTCCTCAGTGCATTCCTCTCTTTAGAAAGCTGTTACTAGACAAACACACACAGCAACACTGCCATCACATGGCACATGCCACTCTGCATGGGCAATGACAGTGACAAAAGCTAGCACTGTCAAGAAAAGAGAAAGTGCAGCGTCCAGATTTTTAACCCGGGAAGTAGCGAGGAGTATGTCACCCACAATCTGTAGGAGACATTTTTTAACCAGGGTAAGCAAGTGAAGGGTTCTGAGTCACTAACATGATTATTTTCGCTATATTTTTCTGGAGTGGAAAATCTCCGGATTTTAAGGATACTTACGGGTGGCAATGACCAACACTGACAGTGACAATCCCGGAAAAGAAATCCAGGTATCTGTTTCCTTCAGAATCAAACAGCCACTGCATGTGCCCCTGGTGGAGAAGCAAGGGCTCCTGGAAGTACGCCGTCACCACTGGAGAAAGGTGTTGCTTGTGGATCTGCAGGACGCGGTTGTAGGTAAGGGACTGTGGATAGACAAGACTTACAATCTCTCTTTTCTTTATCTGCACATTTCCTACCAGATCAACAGCGGTCAATGTCAGTGCCATCTTCCCAGTGAACTGACAGAAGGTGGCTGCACACAGGTGGGTGTGTTTGCCCAGTGTCCTTGTAAGAAATCAAAGCCCTTCCTCTCAAGTAGGTGAGATTAGTTTTTGTGGCCTTTCAATCCCTTTCTAGATCAAACATGAAGAAGCGGGCTGGAATTTCACCTCTCTATGAAAAGTCTTGGTTTTGAGTTGATTTCAGCTATGAAAAAAAAAAAAAAGAACTTTGGA
>NW_007734527.1:0-2336 GCF_000696425.1 Galeopterus variegatus | reverse complement strand
AGTGGCGCACTGTAGCAGTGCGCCACCGGGCCGGCCCCCTAAAAATCATTTTAGTGAGCCTTTAGTTTGGATTTAAAGACTATCAAATAACAAATTTTCTGAAGAAAAAAAGATAGTTTCTGTCAAATCTGGACTGAAAAGGCATCTACCGGACTTTCTCACAAGCGTGGGAAGCTCAGTTCACGCAGAGTCCCCATGTCGGTCCCTGCCCGTGTTGATTCTCTCGACAAAACTTCTGCTACTGCAGCGTGGCATTGGAGTCCATCCTCTCTGTTAATAGAAATGCCTTCTAGGCTCTGAGCAGCCTAGTGCCTAAATCCCAGTGTGTAGCCCAACGCCTGGTATCTGGTTGGCTCTCAATACACATGGAATTAATGGCTGCTGACAATATTTGTAGGGAATGAGGAGAGAGAGATCTGAAGACAAAACCTCCTCCCAAAACAAAGGCTGCCAACACAAGACCATGAGAGAGAAAAGATAAGCTGAAAAACAAGAATCGTGAAATATTTGGAGTAGATGGAACCTTAGATTCTTTTTTTTCAAAATGCTCTTTTTATAGATGAGAAAGCAGCCTAAAGTGGTAAATAATTTGTTACCATGATAGTTACCTGAAGGACAAGAGCCAAACTGCAAGTTTCTGACCCCAGCCTCGTGCTCTTTCTTGCTCATTCATTGCCACTTTCACCTGGCACAGACCTTGACCTCTACGGCAGCGGGATGGAATAATGGAATTAGAATATCAGAGCTGGAAGAGGTGTCTAGAGACCTTATAAGTACTCTTGGGAAAGAAGGCTTCTATGTTTGAAGACTCAAGTTCAATATCGAGGTAATTTTGCAGGTGGAGAGAGCTAAGGAAATGAGGTCTCCTATTCAGCAAGAAGGATTGAATGCATGAATGAAACGTTGGTGTTTTGTGTGGCTATGAAGACACAGTCCTGAGGACCACAATGAACAATCGTGCTTTTTACTAAAGCTGGAAAGTAACAGTTCTGGATACATCTTCTTTCAAAGAGATCTTATTCACTTTTCTGCTCTAAATAATCACTAATGTCATTAATTTGCTCTTACTTTAAAAGCAAGTGGTTTTTGGCTACCCATGGATAGANCTGTGAATGTTATGTAGAATAAAGGAGTTGCTGTGAAAGAGACAGCGAGAGAGAGAGAGAGCAAGCCAGCCCGATCTTTATTAGCCTGAGAACGAAAAGATAACTTTATAATTTTTGGTGGAGGACTCAGGAAGATCAGATTATGCATTGCCATATGAGTCATTCAAAATGGCAACAACATTTTTTTTAAAGCAAATGTGCGCCGTCACACACATTTGCTGTGAGGTGTGTGTGTGTGTAAACATCGCCCTGTGATACATACATTGTCATGTATAGTCTTTTGTACTTTTCATCTCTCTGTCTCTCACACACATGCATACCAGTTCATACTCTAGTATAAATGGAATAGGAGGGTTTCAGATGTTCCCAATGACTTAAAGAATAGAATATCTGGGATGGGATAACTTAGTGACAAGCAGAGCCATTTATAGGTAATTCTTAAGGAAACAATTAATTGCGATGTCCCAAGAGAAACTCCCTCTTTGGATTTTCCTAAACCCTTGCATCTTACCTGGTATCTTTCGGGGGTGAAGTCACATGGAGGCATTGTGGGTTTTGTATGAAGACTGAGTCTGGTTACGGATGTCCAGGGAGCATCTGCTGAAAGTGAAGTGAGTTAGGATCCTCAACTAAGTATGACACAGGTCTCTGTGAAAACCACCTATAGTTACCTGAATCAAGGTCCTCAGGCAATTTCGTTTATTTCTCAGTTTTCTAAAAATCATTTTTTTTTCCTTTTTGTCTTTTTTTTTTTCGTGACCGGCAACGGATCGTAACCCTCAGTGTCACGCCCGTACCGGACCGGGACCNAAAAAAAAAAAGAACTTTGGAATTAAGTGTCTGAACTAGTAAGTAATGGTCGGAACTAATAAGGTGTTTTGTTCCTCTAGTTTTTTGTTTTTCTTTGAGAAAAGAAAGTGCTGGTGGTGTTTGTGTCTTTAATTATAAAATCTCTCCCAATATTTCTCTTCTTTGTGGGTCCCTCCTGATTACCTATTAATTCCACAATTTCTAACCTGTGAATGTTATGTAGAATAAAGGAGTTGCTGTGAAAGAGACAGCGAGAGAGAGAGAGAGAGAGCAAGCCAGCCCGATCTTTATTAGCCTGAGAACGAAAAGATAACTTTATAATTTTTGGTGGAGGACTCAGGAAGGTCAGATTATGCATCGCCATATGAGTCATTCAAAATGGCAACAACATTTTTTTTAAAGCAAATGTGCGCCGTCACA
>NW_007734526.1:87006-91764 GCF_000696425.1 Galeopterus variegatus | reverse complement strand
TAAGAACTTAACGGAAGAATACATTTTTTCTTTTTCTTCGTCTGAGACTCTTTTTCATTGCATATTTTAAAAATTGTTATATTATATAATATTTGACTCAAAAGCATACATGTAAATTAGATGTAAGTTATGTGTGACAATAAACAAAGTACATGAGAATCTGCTATTCAGCTAAGAATTAGGAATTAATACTGCTTAAACTACCTATTTGTTTCTCCCACATATTGTTCCCTGCCTCATTTCAGAGTTAACTGCTATCTTGAACTTGTGTTTCTAATTTCCTTATTTTTTAAAGTATGTTTATCACATACAAGGGCATTTCTCAATATCATACTGGCTGGCTTTGCTTGTTCTGGTTTTATTTAGGAAAAAAAATGATGTTCTTTCTATAATCCTGAGACGTGCTTTCTGTCACTTACAATTTTGTTTCTGAGTCATTTTTATCGCAGATAACTGAAGTTCATACATTTTCACTACTGTTTACTATTTATTGTGTGTATGTGTGTATGTTTGTGTGTATAGGGAGGGACATCAATCTGTCCTTCTGCCAAAGGAATTTTAATTTGCTTCGAGTGGGACATCAATCTGTCCTTCTGCCAAAGGAATTTTAATTTGCTTCGAGTGTTTTCTATAAAAATCTACAGTTCTTTAGTTCTATGAATATTTAAGTACTTTTCTCCAGGTGCCCGTGAGCAAATGTACATACTTACGTTACGTCAGAAGTGGAATTGTGAAGTTCAGCTTTGTAAGATAATTCCAAATTGTTGTCTAATGTGGGTGAACCACTTTATGCTCACGCTTGGATGTACCATTGCCAAATCGACAACTTTGTGGATATAAAATATTTAATTTTTGACTTATTTTCTATTTTTAATTTCTCTATCATTAATTCTGTTCTTCAATTTATTCAATAAATATTTATTATTGATCTCTTTCCATGTGCCATGCACTACTCTATTCACATATTTATGGGTCATGCTTTTTTCACTTCTTTGAAATATCTATTTATATTTTTTTATGTTGTATTTTTTTTATTGATATCTGTTTTAAAAATATATAATCTGAATAATAATACTCTGTCAATTATGTATGTTACAAATATATTTTCACTTATTGTAGCCAATTTTTCTACTTTTATTTCAAGCATTACTGAAGTATGATTGACTACTAAAAATTATACATATAAGGTGTACACTATGATGTTTTGATATACATAGACATTGTGATGATTATTATCATACCATCCTGAGTGCCCTGATCTTGTCTGATCTTTCTATTGTTTTTATTGTGTTTTTGATAAACAGCCATTCTTAATTTTAGGGTGCTTAATTTATAACTCGTTTTATGATTCACATTTATGTGTTTTAAAAAAATCATTCATAATCCCATATTATATACGTTTCTTGATATTGTAATGCTTACCTATATTATTTTAGAGCCTTATTTCTGCTAGAATTGATTTTTCATAATCTGTGAGGTGGAGATTAAATGATATAGGTATACATACATGTATATATTATATGGAAAATCAGATGTCCCCAAACTTTATTTTTAATTGTTACTCCATCCCCAATGATCCACAGTATATTGATAATGGTACTAATGTATGCATGAGTTTGTTAAATGACACTATGTTCTGTTCCATGGTTGCATTGTTAATCCCTGTGACAATACTTCAATGTAATGATTATTAATGCTTTAAATAAGCATTATGGTGTAGGGAAAATTACAAGCATCCCTTCCTTCCTCCCCGTTATTTTTCTGCAGGCATGTCTTAGCTATTCTTGAGTCTGTTTTTTTCCATAATTTTAGATTCAGCATGCCAAGTCTCTCAAATTCTCTGTTAGAAGTTTGAATGGTTTGCATTAACTGTATAAATCAAGTAGATTTCCTATATTCATGAGTATTTTATATATTTTAATTTATATAGATCTTTAAAAATGTATTTAATGAAATGCTAAATTTTCTCCATGAACTTTGATTGCATTCTGCAGCATGTAACAGAAAACTCCCAAAGAATAGGAAAGAGAGAAATTAACTTTTTTGTCATATAAAAATGTCTTTAGTTTGAAGACCTAAGATTGACAGTTTTAAAAGAAAATTACCAGGACAACTTTAAAAAATCATCGCACTGTAATACCTCAGGGTATGATACTACTAGTTCTGTTGTCCAAGATGACATGATGGGTAGAATTTTTTAATCTGCTTTTCAAGCAGTAAAATGGCTAAAGAATGTGTTCCATCACAGAAAGTCCCAAACACCATTTTCATTTGTGTTAGGTGGCCAGGGTCTTGGCCCATAGCTCCATGTTCAAGGAAATGTAATTATTATATTTTTATTACACTAGCGAGCTATTCAATGTCTGTAATTCTCCTTTGTGATGGGCTGTATGCTATATTCTGGGGATAGAAATATAAATAAAACAGTCTCCGTTCCAGGAGCACCTTATCCAGAAAAATGGAGTTATATCAAAAATTACATAATAGCAGTGAGAAAAAGTAATGGAGTTATATCAAAAATTACATAATAACAGTGAGATAAAGTGTATGTATTTAAAATGTATCTATGGGAACTTGAAAAGTTGCTCTATATTGTGGAGTGTCAATAAGTATTCTATGAAGGAAGTGATAACGAACTGATCTTTATAGAACACTAGGCAGAAAAAAACAACATGATAAGAGGCATGGGTTTGAAAGTTATTACAGCAAGATGATGGATCCTGGGGTGTTGTTTGGTAGAAATAAGAGAAAGATGATCAGCAAAGATGGGTTGGAAAGTTAAGCAGTGGTCAGGTGTTAATAGTCTTAAATTAATTGTTCACAAAATTGAACTCAATTTTCTCTATAGTATACATGTATATATACACCACTGACATATAATTTTATATAAAATTTCTTCTGGAGTTTACATATGTTAATACTTATGTGTAGTGTAAAAAAATGGTGAATGCATTTAAATATATTCCTCACTTTTATGTAATATTAAGCTTTAAGAAACATTGGTCAGACCTGAGAACTCCAGGGAGTTGTAGGAGAGATTATCTGCTGAGTGAATGCAAAAGGTTGCACTCATGAATCGCTTCTCGGCCTTTTGGCTAAGATCAAGTGTAAAAGGTTANGTGAATGCATTTAAATATATTCCTCACTTTTATGTAATATTAAGCTTTAAGAAACATTGGTCAGACCTGAGAACTCCAGGGAGTTGTAGGAGAGATTATCTGCTGAGTGAATGCAAAAGGTTGCACTCATGCTTTGATGCATGGGCACCATTTACCAACTGAGAACCAGAGTACCTATTATACACATAATTGTGATCTAAATATTTCATATCATTTGATGTTTAAAATAAATTAAATGTATATATCCCAAGAATAATTCACAAGGGATCTGTGCCTGAAAGAAGGAATTAATCTGTGGGGTTATTATCATTATTATTATTATTATTATTATTATTATTATTATTATTCCCACTTCAATCTAAAGATATGCTTTGATGCTCTGTCAGCATATTCCAAGTATTTAAGAGTTAAATGAATTAGGTCAATCGCAGTTTATTAGGTGGCAAATTTAAGATAATTTGTAGATAGTGTAAAAGAGTACTTTGATAATGTTGATTAAGGGAGTAAATTTTATCCATAAAAATTGTACCTACAGTTATTTATTTATTAATTTTTTCATTCACTAATTTAAAAACTGACTGCAGGCCAAGTGATTTCTTAGAAATGAAAAAAATGGATAAAATGTACTTCATGATATCAGGAATCAACTTTACCTGGAGAAAAATAAATATCCTATAATTATAGGAAAGTGGCAAGAGCTAAAATAGAAATAAATAAATTGCAATGACAAAACAGAAGAGGTACTCTCTGACTTTATTTTGAGAAACGCCTGTGGGTTTAAAGGCCCAGATTTTTTCATCCAACTAGTAGAGCAGGCAAGAATCAGTTTAATATTCACCTAAACTAAAAGGACCATAAAGTATCTGTTACTCATAATTTTCACATTTTATCACTGTTCCAAGACACTTGCCTTCTCTTTCCTTTCTTAATTCTAAGATTCAATATTTACTAGATTCCTAATTCTGGAGGTGTCCAGAACTAACCATAAGAGGCAGTGTAAAAGAGCACTTCTGTAAAATGGAATGTTGTGATGAACATTAAATAAGGTAATGTACAGTCATCACTTGGTATCCATGGAAGATCGGTTCCTGTGGAGAATACCAGCATTTGTGGAGCAAAGGTATTTCACAGGGCCTAATTTTCCAAAGCCCTGTAGTTTCAGGTTTAGCCTAACCTTTTGGAATTACATTTAGAAATGTTAACCTTGCAAAAGACAGGAAACTTTCCTCAGGCTAAAGTTGTTGTAACACAGCAAAGTTGCTGGCTCAAGGACAGACAAGTTACTTGATTGATATGTAAAATGCTGGGGAAGGTGCTATAGGGAAAGAGAATGTTTGCTAAGATCCAGCTTTTGTTGGTGGATCGACTTAACCTTTTTCTTTTTTTAATATTTTATTTTATTTTATTTTGTCAATATACAATGTGGTTGATTATTGTGGCCAATTACCAAAACCTCCCACCCATCTCCCTCTCCCTCCCAACAATGTCCTTTCTGTATGCTTGTCATATCAACTTCAAGGAATTGTAATTGTTATGTCTTTTTCTCCCCGCCCCACCCCGGTTTTTTTGTTTATCAAGAGCAAAGAGTTGGAACCAGCCCAAATGTCCATCATCAGATGAGTGGATATGGAAAATGTGG
>NW_007734526.1:83059-86222 GCF_000696425.1 Galeopterus variegatus | reverse complement strand
GGCACAGAAAGAGAAATACCACATGTTCTCACTTATTTGTGGAGGCTAAAAATAAATAAATCGACTTAACCTTTTGCAAATTGCATTATGAAATGTCACTTTGCTTGTTTCATGGAATGTTACCAGCCTCTACTGTTAACTATAATTGGCCATAACCGCACCTATGTTCTTTTCCTGTAACTTCCTGGTCTGGAGAATAAACGTGGGGAAAGAACCTGAGCTTGTGGTTAATTTCCAAAGGAAGGAATGCCTCTCTTTTGAGGGTTCTGGGAAATTAACCCCTTTGGGGTCTCTCACTGCTTGGAAGAGATGGGCTTTGAGTAATCCTTTTGTGGCTCTGTCACCCAGTGGAAGAGAGGTGACGAATTCATGTGAGGCAAAGCAACAGGTTCCAGGGTACCCTGTGAATACCAAAATCCTGGACGCTCAAGTCCCTGATGTAAAATGGCATAGTTGTATTTTCATATAACCTATGCCCATGCTTCAGTATACTTTAAATTGTTTCAAGATTACCTATAATACCAAATACAATGCAAATAGTTGTTATTATATTGTTCAGGTAATACTGACAAGAAAAATATGGTCTGTGCATGTTCAGTACAGATGCAATTTTTTAAAAAAAAATATTTTTGGCCTGCCATTCTTTGAATCCACTGATGTAGAACTCACAAATGTAGAGTGCTGACTGTATTTAAAATGTCTACCTGACAGGGCTAGGAAGAACAAATGGACATGGATTAGTATGGGGGAGCAGGGGAGCATTACCACCACAGTGACATGATGATAATTTCAGACACTGTTATTCTGAAACTATTATTATTCTTCAGGCATTCCTCTGGGTACTTAACATCAAGCAACTCAATAAACCTTCCACCAATTCTATGAAGTTGCTACTATTTTTAACTACAGGTGAGGAAATTGAGGGAAAGTGAAAGTAAGGAATTGTCCAAATTGATGCAGCTTTTTCTAGTTAGTGAGTTGCTGCAAATGCTCTTCTTCAGGGGCAGATTTTACTGGAATTATCCAAGGGGAAATTCTAGAAAAGAGAAAGTTGAAGGTAGAATGGACTTAGAATCTGAGTGCAATCTCTTTATTTTATAGATGTGACAACTAAATCTCAACTAGGGAATGTTCTTTTCTAAGGGCATTTTGTTAAAGGCAAATCCGGAACCAGAATATATTTTTCTGACTTCCACACAGGTTATATTTGTAAAAATGAAGCTACTTTTCATTTACTGCCAGAGATACCTGATTTAGTGTAACATATAATAGGATATTAAAATTTTTAAAATTACTTTGGATTTTTATTTCAGGAAACTGTTATTTTCTCACCTTAATTAATATCTTCAGAACTTTGCTAGCTACAAGTACAACACATGTATATTTCAGGTGTGTGACAGTGCTTAACTGGGATTCATTCATTTAGCATGACAGCAAATGGTAGTGAATTCTAGGTTCTGAAGTATATTATTACTGCCAGGGAGAAAATATGGCTCATTAATCAAATTACATACCTTTCTACTCAGCCCTTTCTCAAAATATTCTGCTTTACATTTATTTTAATTTTTAAAAAATTCTTAGTGTCCATAATTTATTTAAGAACTTTATATTTTGCTTTTCAAAAATCCATTAGACTAAACTGGAATACTTATACATTTATTTTTATTTTAAATATTTTATTCTAGTTTACCATTTAAGCTCTCAGTTGTGTTTTTTATTTTGTTGAATGAATCCTTCAGCTCCATGAGCTCTGCTACATTCTTTTTTTAGGGCATTAATCTCTTTGGACATTTCCTCCTTAAGATCCTGGATACTTTTTCTTGTTTTATTGTTTCATCTAACTGAGTCCTCTTATATCTTATTGAGTTTCCTTAAATTTGTTGCTCAAAATTCCTTTTCAGTCATTTCAATGACTTTCTGCTCTATAGAGTCTGGTACTTGAGAATTATTATATTCCTTTGATAGTGCCATATTTTCTTGTGTTTTAACATTTCTAGTATTTCTACTTTGGTGTCTAATCATCTGGTAAAGCAGTTGCTTTTTCTAGTATTCTGGAGTGGGCTTTGGGGAGAGGAAGTTCCTCTTGTAGATGTGTTTTATGACTGCTGAGTGAGGTGTTTTAGTATTGGTTCCAGGTTGATGCAGTAGTGTAGTCCCCCTGTAGGTGCTTTGGCTGAATTCATTTGTTTGAATTGCATGTGACTGCCTCTGTGGCCTAGTCCCTGGGGCACTTAATAATACCTTGCTGAGGTTGATAACACTATGTTGATTCACCAGGACATGGGAAAGCTCTCAGATTCTTGAGGGAAGTACCTCAGAGCTCTGTCACTCTTTGCCAATGGTGGGTGACCATGGGTGGGCCTGTCACCACATTGGCTACCACCCCCTACCCCTGATGGGTGCACTGAGATATACTGATGCTCCTTGATTTGAATGGGTGACCCTGGGTAGGTTTTCTCTTTCTTCTTTCCTACAGACAGAGGTTCCTCCTTGGACCTCGCTTCCCCTGATTGGGGGATGGGTTGGTGTTGATTGGGAATTTTCCTCCTCACTCTATTTGAGTATCCTAAGTTTCTGTACCCTTGGGGGGTTCCACTTGTGTCTCTCCCCAGAAGAAGGCAGTCTCATGGGCTACACATGTACCTCCCACTCCCTGTACCTCCCCCCCCAGCTGCCCACCACATATGGCAACATAATTTCCCCTGTGGATTGGGCCACTGGGTAGCAGGTCTGTGCTTACTCACCTCTTTCCCTGGGTTCCTCTGGTGATTATTCTTCTGTCTATGCATATGAATGGTTAGCAGGCTACCTATGAGGCAGTGATGGCTGCTGGTATGGCAGTAAGCCACCCTTGTGGCAGAATTTGCTGTGGCAGTGACTGTCATGGACCACTCATTCAGTACTGGTGTCTGTGGCTGTGCTAAGGAGTGCTGCTGCCAGTGATGCAGCTGTGTACAGCACTGGTGCTGTCAATTGAGGGGCTGGCTGTCAGAGCAAGGCCATTTGCTAGGGCTAGTGAGGCAGCTAGTTGCATTGGTGGCTTCAGTCATGGGGCTGGCTGGCAATCAAAGTATCAATGACATTCTTCACAGAAATAGAAAGAGCAATTGTAACATTCATATGGAACAACAGAAGATGCCAAATAGCCAAAGCAATCCTGAAC
>NW_007734526.1:77531-81888 GCF_000696425.1 Galeopterus variegatus | reverse complement strand
CCATATATCCATTTACCCAGATGGTTGGGAGAGGATGGAAATTTCCTTTTTGAAATAACTTCACGTGTTTAGGCTGAAGCTCATATTTAGTCATGAGCGGTGCTTTTGGAACATATGTTGGTGTGGTCAATTTATCATAAGGGGATAATTTTAAATTGTCCAACTTACTCGGATCGTCTGTGGGAATGTTTAGTTCAATGACTGCAAAGTCATTTGTGCTATTTTTATAATCTTTTGGGAATTCAGAGAACTGCCACGCTAACTAAAATATCAAAAGAGAAAGCAAAAGCAGTACCACGAAGCAGAGGCAGTAGCCCTTACAGTTGTAGCAAGTGCTTGTAGCCGTGGCCTTGCCAACAGCTCTCCCTCCGGCGGCCTTGCCAACTCAGAGAGGGCAGCCCAAGCTGATTCCTTTAGGATCCTGCCATGGCGTGGACGACGCCAGTAACAGAATAGAAACCCAGAAATCAACCTACATACTTACAGCCAACTTATCTTCAACGAATGCATCAAGAACATACACTGGGGAAAAGACTTACTCTTCAATAAATGGTGCTGGATAAACTGGACATCTACATGTAGAAGAATGAAACTAGACCTGTATTTCTCACCACATAGCAAAATCAACTCAAAATAGATTAAAGACTTAAATATAAGTCCTGAAACTATAAAACTTCTAATAGAAAACATAGGGGAAACACTTCAGGAAGTAGGACTGGGAAAAGACTTTATGAATATGACCACAAAAACACAGGCAAGAAAAGGAAAAATAAACAAATGAGATTATATCAAACTAAAAAGCTTCTTCACAGCAAAATAAATAACTGAGTGAAAACACAATCTATAGCATGGGAGAAAATATTTGCAAACTATGCATCTGACAAAAGATTAATATCCAGAATACACAAGGAACTCAAACAACATAACAGTAAAAAACACAAATAATCCAATTAAAAAATGGGTAAAAGATCCAAATAGGCATTTCTCAAAGGAAGACATATGAATGGTCAACACACACATAAAAAAAATATTCAACATCATTCAGCATCTGGGAAATGCAAATCAAAATGACATCAAGATATCATATCACTCCATTTAGACTGGCTAGTATCAAAAAGACAGAGAATGACAAATGCTGGTGAAAATGCAGAGAAAGGGATTGATGGGACGGTACACTATTGATGGGACTGTAAATTGGTGCAGCTTTATGGAAAATGTTATGTAGTTTCCTCAAACAACTATAGATAGAGTTGCCATACGATCAATCCAGCAACCGCACTGCTATAAACCTTTGCATTTATAGCCAAAGGAATGGAAATCATCATCTCAAAGGAATACCTGTACTCCTATGTTTAATGCAGCTCTATTTACAATAGCCAAGAGTTGGAAACAACTTAAATGTCCATTGTCAGACAACTGGATAAGGAAAATGTGGTATATTTATACAGTGGAATACTACTCTGCCATAAAAGAAAGAATGAAATACTGCCATTCACAGCAATATGGATGAATTTAGAAAAAATTATGTTAAGCGAAATAAGCCAGACACAGAAAGAGTAAAGCCACGTGTCCTCACTTATAAGAAGGGGATAAAAAAATACAGGTAAATAAATAAATGAAACAAGAAAGGAAGATACAACAACCACAATAATACGTTGAATTTTTGAGAGAGGAGAGTGGAACTGAGGTTGCCAGAGATGGGAAAGGGAGAGGGGGAAGGGAGGAAAGGGAAGAGTTGGTAAAAGGTTGGGAAAATTGATTACATTGTATAATGAGGAATATATTAATTATCCTGATCTGAGCATCATGTGCTGCACACAGGTATTGATATTCAATAATGTACCTCATTGATGTGTACAATCAACTATGTCCCAATAAAAAATAAATTAATTCTTAAAAGGTTTAGAAAGAAATATAAAAAAATAAAATATATATATTTCATTAATATTTAGATCTTAAAAGAATAAATTCACTGAATTTTATTTATAAAATAAAAAAACTATAAAAACAATTTAAAAACTATGACCTTATAGAGAATATCTACCCAGAGAAGGTAACTTATTTGGTGTAGAATGATTGCATTGATGGTTGTAATTGGTGGCCTTCCTATATCCATGACTTCGTCCAGCAGTATTTTATAACCCTTTCATTCTTTATTCTTTCTTTTCAATGGCCTTGTGACTTGCTTTGACTAACAGAATACAGTGGAGATGATGATGCCCAGTTCTGAGTCTACACCTCAGGAGGACCTGTGCACTTTTTCCTTTTTCTTGAACCCCTGCCTCTGCCATTGGTGCTCAGCTAGCCTCTTGGAGGATGAGGCACCATGTTAATCAAAGCTGTATGAGCCCAGTTATCTCAGCCGAACCCCCAGACATGTGAGAGAGCTCAACAAATGCAATCATAGATGAATCAACAGCTGGGTGCTGATGCACAGGGAAACCTAACCAAGACCTGAAGAATCACCAAGTCGATCCTTTAACTCATGAGTTTAATAAGTACTTATTGTTTTAAGACACTAGTTTTCATCACTGTTTGCTGTGTAGAATCATTTTTGTCATAGAAAATGGATATATACATACCAACATTTACACAAGGATTTACTGCATCCACTTTCTATACATACACATATATTTGTATCTTTAATAATGATAACAATAACTACAAAACTATTTAAATGAGTGTCACTAATTGCTTTACATATATTATCATTTTTAATAAAAGTAAATGAACGAAGAACTTATTATCATCATTTCTAAGAAAGTAGAGGTCCTGGTAAGTAAAAGAACTTCCTAAGTTAGTTTCAGTCATCAATTTCTGCCTCCACATTTGCTGCAAATCCCTAGGTAATCCTACCCTGACATCCATGTTCTCTACAACACTTGTTATCTTTTATACTTTTGATAATAGCCAAACTAGCTAGTGTGAGGTGATATCCTATTGTGGTTTTAGTTTACATTTCCCTGATGATTACTGGTGTTGAACCATTTTTTCATATACCTGTTGACCATTTGTATGTCTTCTTTGAAAAACATCTGTTGTGATCCTTTGCCCATTTAAAAAATCAGGTTATTTGTTTTCTTACTATTGAGTTATTTGAATTCTTATATATTTTGATATTAATCCCCTATTAGATGTACCATTTGGAAATATTTTTTTCCCATTCCATAGTCGTGACTCTTCACTCTGTTGTTTCCTTGGCTGTGCAGAGCTTTTTAGTTTGATGTAATCCCATTTGTCTGTTTTTTTGTTTTTATTACATGTGTTTTGATGTTATATCCAAATAATCATTGCTCAAATCAGTGTCATGAAGTTTTTGCCTTATGTTTTTTTCTAGTAGTTTAAGAGTTTCAGGTTTTATATTTTAATTTCTAATCTATTTTGAGTTGATTTTTGAATCTGGTGTTAGATAAGGAGCTAATTTTATTCTGCTGTATGTTAATATCCAATTGTTCCAATATTATTTATTGAAGACACTGTTCTTTTCCCATTGTATGTTTTTGGTGTCTTTGTTAAAACTCACTTGACTGTAAATGTGTGGATTTATTTCTGGGCTGTCTATTTTCCACTGGTGTATGTCTCTGTTTTTATGCCAGTACCATATTGTTTTGATTACTATAGTTTTGTAACATATTTTGAAGTCATATATTGTGATGCCTCCAGCTTTCTTCTTTTTTCTCAGGGTTGCTTTGGCTATCTGGGGTCTTCTGTGATTTCCTATCAATTTTTGTAAAAAATGTTATTGGAAATTTGGTATGTTTTCTTGTTACCATTTGTGTCCTTTTCTTTCAGATTGAAGAACTCGCTTCAGCATTTCTTGTAAGACAGGTCTGGTGGTAATAAATTTTCTCAGCTTTTGTTTATCTAAAAAAGTCTTTATATCTGAAGGACAGCTTGGCATGGTACAGAAATCTTGGTTGGAAAGGTTTCTTTCTGCAGCACTTTAAATATGATAGTATTTCAAAAAGTTAATGGAAAGATTCATACTATCTTTTAATCCTATATTTCATGAGCTTTTTGAATTACCTTTCATATATTATCACACTCAATCCTGGCCTGTAAGGTCCTTCAAATATTTACTGCTAGCTTTATTGGAATTCCCATATATGTTGTTTGCTTCTTTTCTCTTGCTGCTCTCAAGATCGTCTCTTGTCTTTTATTTTTCACAATTTGATTGTAATATGTATTGTTGTAGTCTTGTCTAGATTGAATCTTATTAGAGAATTTTGACCTTCCTGTACATAGTTATCTTTTTCCAGATCTGGAAAGTTTTCTGCTGTTATTTCTTTAAATAAGCTTTCTACCTTTCACAAATTTCAATAACTTGAACATTTGCTCCTTTGATGCTGTTCCTTAA
>NW_007734526.1:74801-77024 GCF_000696425.1 Galeopterus variegatus | reverse complement strand
CTGCACATTTGAAGAAGCTGAAACTTATTTTGTTCTTTGCAGACTGGCTTTGCTGGTCAACATTTTATCATTCACCTTATCCAGAAATTCTGGGAAGTCCTTCTGGTGTGGTCCAAGGGTGGGCTTGCTCCTGAAGATCTGGGCAGGCTGGCCCAGTTCCTGGGTCAGCAGGTGAATGGGACTGGAGATTCATGGTGGGTATTTGTGGTATTCATGGGGATTAGCCTGAAGCTTGGTATTTGTGGGAGTTGGCCTGATGCCTGGTTCCACAGGGGCTAACCTGTTGCTGGGGTTAGTCTTGACCCTGAGTCTATAGGAGCTAACCAAAGGCTAGGATGAGCTTGGTATCTGGGCCCAGAGGAATGGACCTGGATCCTGAGTTCATGGGGCCTGAGACCACCAGCTGACCTGGTGCTGTCATGGGCCTAGAGCCTGGGTCTTTGGTCCATGGTGGCTGGCCTTCAGCCTGGACCTATAGGAGTAGTCCTGGAGTCTCAATGAACAGGGTTAAGCCTGGTACTGTGGTCTACTAAGATGGGTCTGAACCCTGGGTCTGCTGGAGCAGGTCTGACGCCTGGGTCCCTAAGGAGGATATTTTACTACCCACTTTATTTTATGATGTTTTAACCATTTAACAAGAAATGGAAAAAATGTACTAAAGACATAATAAATTCCCCATTAACTCATAGTGCCCTTTATTGTCCTCTTTTGAGATACTGAAACCTTGAGGATCTTTCAGCATCTAATGGTAAGCACAAAAGAATCCTGACATTACAAAATATCTTAATTTCAAAGTCATGGCTTAGATCTCCTATCCATCATCAATATATGTTTTGAATATCAATAAATATAAATATATAAAATACACAAATCGATAAGAAGGTGAAAATTAATAATTTGATAACAGAGGCAGGTTATTATTTGGTGATCCAGTTAATAAATTATTTGTAATGTCATTGCTATACAGTTCATCCTCCATAAGGTCTTCAGATATGCTGTAGCAAAATCTTTGGTTTTTTAGCTTCCCCCATTTTCAGTATGTAATATTACTGACCTCTGAATTTCTTTAGTGGGGCTGAGTTCAGAATCAAAAATAAGAAAAAAAGATAAATAATAAATTAAAGGAATCAGAAACAAGGGACTCATTCCAGGCTGCAATATAATCAAAGTCATGGCTGTCCCTGAGAATGACATAAGCAAAGGACTTCTGTTTGTGAGCAAATAAACTGTCCCCTGGCTTTTNAAGATGGGTCTGAACCCTGGGTCTGCTGGAGCAGGTCTGACGCCTGGGTCCCTAAGGAGGATATTTTACTACCCACTTTATTTTATGATGTTTTAACCATTTAACAAGAAATGAAAAAAATGTACTAAAGACATAATAAATTCCCCATTAACTCATAGTGCCCTTTATTGTCCTCTTTTGAGATACTGAAACCTTGAGGATCTTTCAGCATCTAATGGTAAGCACAAAAGAATCCTGACATTACAAAATATCTTAATTTCAAAGTCATGGCTTAGATCTCCTATCCATCATCAATATATGTTTTGAATATCAATAATATAAATATATAAAATACACATATCAATAAGAAGAAGGTGAAAATTAATAATTTGATAACAGAGGCAGGTTATTATTTGGTGATCCAGTTAATAAATTATTTGTAATGTGGTTGCTATACAGTTCATCCTCCATAAGGTCTTCAGATATGCTGTAGCAAAATCATTGTTTTTTTAGCTTCCCCCATTTTCAATATGTAATATTACTGACCTCTAAATTTCTTTAGTGAGGCTGAGTTCAGAATCAAAAATAAGAAAAAAAGGATGAATAATAAATTAAAGGAATCAGAAACAAGGGACTTATTCCAGGCTGCAATATAATCAAAGTCAAGTCATCCTCATGGCTGTTACTGAGAATGACATAAGCAAAGGACTTCTGTTTGTGAGCAAATAAACTGTCCCCTGGCTTTTTCTTGACCAAAGGCAGAAGGAATTAGGAAAGAACAGAAGGAAGGATAGAATAATTCCAAGAGTAAAGGCTTTGCTTGCTTCTGTTAACTACAGTGGTACCAAGTTGGTGTGGCCTAGGAAAACCCCTATTGTGCAAGGATAACTTGGGACATGTATAATATTGTTTTTGCCTTGCTTTCATCAGGTTGTCTAGGAAGCAGACACTAAGACAGGGTTGAAGATGAAAACAACTTATTATAGGAAATACCTGTGAGG
>NW_007734526.1:71946-74429 GCF_000696425.1 Galeopterus variegatus | reverse complement strand
AAGCAGACACTAAGACAGGGTTGAAGATGAAAACAACTTATTATAGGAAATACCTGTGAGGAAAGGAGTGGGCCTTGAGTGGCTGGGAGAGCCATGAGAATGCAGTATAGGTATGACTCAGCATGAAGGAGAAAAGGGAGGAAGAAAACTAGTGTGAATGCATTTGAGACTGCAGTGCAGTTATAAAGAAAGTTCGATGAAGTCTTCAGTGAGTCCTAGTGTCAGAGTCGTTCTGCTCCTTCCAGAAACAGTCCTACTGTTGGTATCCCTGCTGATTTTAACCATTGGTTGGAAGCAGCAAATGGAAAGCATGACCTTGGCATAAATTTGGAGATAAAACTTCAAAGCACAGAGGCTGAGGCCATGGGTCAATTACTCTGTCTCCAGTGAGAGATCTAAGAGGCATATTCTCATGGCTGTCACATACCCAAAGGTATGGACTTTGCTCAATGACTAGTTCTCGTCTAGAGAATAGGAATGAGCAATGACAAAGTATAAACTCTTCTCTTAAACCAAAACCCAAAATGCTATAACCATCAATTAACTTCTAATTGAGCATTAGTAGCATATTGCAACAATATATTCCGGTTCTGATTAGTATAGACAATGCTACTGATATAAATTTCTTCAAAGTTAAAAATGAAACAAAACAAAAACCTCGCATGAATCACTTTGCAACCTGGTCATTAGAGAAAACATTTGTTGTATGTCAGTAAATCATGTCAATCCAGTTTTACCAAGCATTCTTGAACAAACATAGATAACAAAACAAAACCATGTATCTTATCATTTTCCATAACAAAAATTTTCTACTCACTGGTACACAGTTCAAATTATTTCTCTATAAAGACTGACATCCTGAAGCCATTTCAAAGACATTCAATTAGTTATTCATACGTTCATTTGTTAGAATGAGTTTTATTATTTGTTTAAATTCACCTAAATGACTGAATTTGAATAGCAGATGCAGATGTTATCCAAATACATAGGCAAAGCCATTTTTCACCTTTAATGAGCACATTTTACAAGGAAAATAACACATATTTTAGTGTCCCTAAAGCACTACATTTAAGATGCAGTTATTGGTTACTTCACTAAAGGTTAGAGCTGTATTTTCAGCCAATTTACCATTTCCTTGTTATGAGCCTGGGATACAGGCTGACACAAAAATAAAGCTGAGAAAAACATACTCATGTTTATCATAGATGAGGGTAGCATACAAAGAAAATATATATCCTATGACTTATTTTGTTCCCTGTAAATTCAGTGAGCATGTAACATATAATACTCAGGAGGCCTTGTCTGTTTCCTGCTAAAAATAATTGGCTTTCAATTGTGTTCATACACAAAGGGCATAGTTATAGAATATAAAGGAATTTAATAAAGACCTCATTATGTCTATGCTTTGTTCTGAAAAAAGTCAAATAACTACACTTTTGTTCCCATTGGGTAAAACAGAACATATCTAGCAAAAGGTACGGCTAAAATTTTTCTTTAGTCTTGGATAAAAATAAAATAACTACAAGCATAAGTATTGTATATGGAACATGACTATGAACCAGCTAGTGTGCCTTTTGTCCTTTCTTCCTTCCTTCTCCCCTTTCTACCTTCCTGTCTTTCCTTCCTCCTTTCTTTTGAATTAGTTAGCCAATTATTTTAGTTAGGAATGTTGAACAAGAAAGCTATTCTGTGACTTTAAATCCTGGGCTTTTTATTAAATTTTTCAATCAGATAAAAAGGAAAAGTTAGAGACCATTTATAGTTCCGTGAATATAGGCCTATAGTGAACAAAGATGTCTACAGAAGGCTAGCCAGTCAGGGTAATGGGTTTTTGAAATTTTAGTCACATTTGCTCTGTTTGTATCCATCATAATTACCATTCTTTCTTTTATGTTTACGATGACTGTGACATTTGGTGCTGCTACAATGCTTGATTAATCTCCCAGGAATGCAGCCTTCAATGTTGAGGTTTATGATAACCCCAAAATTGTATGACATGGTTGTTTTCACACATATTTTTGTTGCGTTAAACTACCATAAAATGTAGCTCTATTGGTCAATGAAGTTGCTCCCTTAAGCTGCAAGTGAACTTACCATCTTTGTTGCACTACCTGCAAATAAACTCAACAACTTCATGTTACCTAACTCCAGCTTAGATGATCTGGCTTTCATCTGCAGACTCTTTGAAATAAAGATTGCCTCTAGCAATTTAGATTGTTTGTCCAACTCTAACAAATGTAATTAGAAGCTAAATGAAAAAAGGGAGGTGGAGAAGCCCTTGATTAAACATAATTAAAGCAGTCAAGGCAAGACAACTGATGTGCAAATACATTTACATCTATAAAGGAAATGACTGGTTACTAGATTTTTCAAAAGTACTGCTATACCAGGTAGCTCCTGTACCTGAAATGGCTTTCCTTTCTACATCTCTGTACATATGCATATCCTGCCCATCCTGCTCAAAGAACTTTTCACAAACCTTC
>NW_007734526.1:61871-71684 GCF_000696425.1 Galeopterus variegatus | reverse complement strand
TACATCTCTGTACATATGCATATCCTGCCCATCCTGCTCAAAGAACTTTTCACAAACCTTCAGCTGAATCCCAGAGCTAGAAATAATCACTGCTTCATATAGTTGAGTCTTTCACAGTTATCTCTTACACTCTTAAAAATACACTGGAATCCATATTGAAGTACTGCAAGATTCTAAAAGCTCATTTTCTGAAGAACACTTCAAATTATATGATGTCTTATTTATTTTTCTCAATGAATATAAAAGAGATCTAAATACATATTTCACCACAACCACTATATATATGTCCTTTCATCTTCTACTCACATATTCTCTGAAACTGCTCTGTTACATCACTAATTCCAGAAATATATCTGTTCCCATTTTTATATCAATATCCTGTATCCTATCGCTGTTTCTCTCAGTCTCTTCCTTCCTTTACCTTCTTTACTTTAATTATACAAATGATTCATCTTTTCTTTCCTCCAGAACTTGGAATTCTGGTGGACAAAAACAGCATTCTCTCTGGCAGGTAGCAAAAGAAAGAAGTCAATGAACACCATGTACTAATATCTACGTCTTGTTATCTCTAAAGTCTGTATAACTGTTTTATTGAGTACCTACTGTGTGTCAGGCACTGTACCAAGTGGATACCTGAGATCTAAGAGTGAACAAGGTAGACTTCTGCCCTGCTCTTCTAGAGCTGATAGTGTCTTGGGGAATCCAGACAAGTAAACAAGTCGTTAGAAAATATTACAATAACTATTTTTATGAGTATTTCTGAGGGAAGCACAGGGTGCTGTGGAGGGACAGAGGAGAATTTTCCAGGATGAGGTACTAATGAGGCTGGAATGTTCAGGGAGCTACCAGTCATTCATTTTGTGGGAACACAACATCTGATAAGTGAGATTTCAGGGTGAAGTGGTAATTCAGAAACATATCACAAACGGTCTCACAAAACATATTACAGAACCCTTTCATTACATTTTATTTTCTTTTAGTGTATGTCCTTCCTCATTATTAATACTTTGAGAGCAAAGACTCTGTATTATTCAGACACATATTTTAAAGTGCTAAACACATACTGGGTTCTCAGTAAGTCTTCCTATGAATTTTCATTGTATGACTTACTTGTCCTGTTAATAACTAACACACTTTACTAGCCTCCCTGTCCATTAACTTAGAACTGTCCTTTGTGACTCAGTTGTCTTAGTGTTTCTAATCCACTGAAATAAGCCACCAAAAAGGCACAAATAATACTAAAGTTTTATATTTCAGTAACAGCTTACATCATCCACATGAAGAACTTCAAACTGAAAAAGATGAAAGAACTTTCCCAAGAGCATCAATTAGAAGTGAAATTGCCTATATAGAATGTCTTCTGTTTTATACTCCCTTCTCTACCTGCCTCCAGCTTCAGAGAATAAAAAACAGAAAACTGAGAAACTGGTATTTAAGACGACTAAAAAATGATTTCTTCTACCATCACTTCTCCAAATCCCTAAGAGACACAGCATCCTAAAAGGTATAGTTATCACAAATAAATTTTTATAGGAAGCAGTTTCTACTATCAGAAATGTATAACAGTAGATGGTTTAAATTATTGTTTACATGGACTAAATTGAATTAAAATTTTAAAAATTTGTTCTTGAGAGTCAAAGAATATGCTGCCTCATTAGAAAAGAGGTACTCTGGGTATATATCAAACCTAGAATTTAAGTTGAGTGTATTCTTTTCAATGGCATATCTGAGTTCTGGATTTTAGGCACTTAGAAGAACTGAGTTCTAAGCCATGGACAAATTCCACTCCCATTCTATAGGCAAAAATTATACCTGAATGTATTTCATTATTGTTCAAGAATGAGTTAAAAAAAAATGAAATTTGGAGAAAAAAGGATAGCAAGATGATCTAGAAAGTATGGAGCATTACTTGTGGCAGAGTAATTAACTGTTAATTATGTAATTAACACAATTGTCAATTGTGTTAATTTCCTACCAATATCCATTCTCACTGATCTCCCCTGCTCAGATTTTAGCTGGGCATATAAACACTTAGTTATGGACATCATTGCCCAGTGTCTCTTGCTGAGAAGTGGGGACATCTGACTAAATTTTGGACCAAGCTTTGTATATAACCTGAAGTGATATTTGCAACTTTGGGAACACTTGTTTATAAGGAAATATTTAAAAAAAACACTTTTTAAAAAAAACCACATTGATAAGTTGGACTAAAATCTCAGAATATAATTTTATATAAATAAATATATGTCGGGCCTTAAAAACTAATGCCACCTTAAGTGACATTACAAGCGGTGCCATTATGGGCCCACAAGGGCGTATTAACGTGGCAGCCTAAGATGGCGCTGGGAGAAAGTAGGGTGGGAGTGTCTGCGGGAACCTTGCCTTAGTCCTTATTGGCCAAATACGCGCTTCCGCGCTTGTGAACACTGCGTGATTGCAATAGCTAGGCATTGAGAGAGGATGCATGCTCTCATAACCTTTAAGTTGATTGGAGGATGTAAAAACCTCCCCTCCCCATTTTCCTTTAAAAGCAAGTGCTTGTGTGATAATAAACAGAACTGCTCGACAGAACCCCCACTGCGTCTGAGTGTTCTTTAATGGGCTGGTTGGGGCCGGCGGCTGTGCTCACCTCTCTTCATGGCTCTCTTCCTCCATCTCCTCCCAACAGGGACTGGGGAAAGAGGAATCTGGGCAATCTCCCTGCCCACCAGAAGGGACACCAAGGGAGGGACTGATAGCAAGGCAAGGGCTGTTCGGGTCAGCCGGTTGGCGGACCTGACAAATATACAAATAAAGCGAATCTTACATTATCAGAATCTGAAGTAAAAAGCATGAAATTGGAATAAAAAATATTTATATTTATGAAGTTTTTTATCCATTACAGAAATAGAGAACAAAAATAAAAGTGTGGAGTAATATATTGCTGGATATACAGAGATAATCTCTTAATAATTCCTGGAGAAGTTGATAGAAACAAAATGAAGGTAGTAGAAAATAATCCACTTCTCTTAGTTCTTAATAGCTCATGTGAATACCAACACAAATAGAGATATAAGGTATCCAAATATTATGATTATTAAATGTGTTGTACTATATGCTGTACTAAGTAAACTTTTTTACCCCCACCACTGGAATAACTAAAATATTGTAATGCATTGGTCCCATGCGTTATATGATGCAGAAATTATATAAGGCATATCTCTGACCAAAATAAAAGTAGAAATATATTTTTGAAAGCTTCAGTAAACAGGCATAAGGATACCATACTTTTAAAAGATGGTCTAAGGGCCGAGCCCGTGGCGCATTCGGGAGGGTGTGGCACTGGGAGTGCAGCAGCGCTCCCGCCGCGGGTTTGGATCCTATACGGGGATGACTGGTGCGCTCACAGCACTCACTGGCTGAGTGTGGTGTGGCCAGTCTCAAAAAGGACAAAAAAAAAAAAAAAAGATGGTTTAAAATAGTTCTTGAAATAAGCACAACGTTAAAAGCAAGTATTGACTATTAGGGATAACTAGAAAAATAAGAGAATAAACCAAAAATTTTAAACATGAGAAAAGCTGAAATAATAGAAAAATTTACATCTAAAATGCTTTAAACTTTAACATAGGAAGAGAAGCAACAAATAATTTTACTGAAAAACTATAAAAATAATTAAAAGAAGTGTTCATCAACAGACGATTGGATAAAGAAAATGTGATATATACTTGTTTACACAATGGAATACTACTCAGCCATAAAAAAGAATGAAATCCTGCCATTCATGCCAGCATGGATGAGCTTGGAGAAAATTATGTTAAGTGGAATCAGCTATGTACAGAAAGAGAAATACTGCATGTTCTCACTCATATATGGAAGTTTAAAAAGTTGATTTCATATAAGTAGAGAGTAAAATAGTGGTTACTAGATACTGGTAAGGATGGAGGGAGGGGAGACAGGTGGAGGATGTCAGTGGACACAAAATTGAAGCTGAACGGGAAGAATAAGTTCTAGTGTTCTATAGCACTGTAGGGAGACTACAATTAAGAACAGTACACTGTATAATTTCAAATAGCTAGTAGAGAGGACTTTGGATGTTACCAACACAAAGAAATGACAAATGTTTGAGGTGACAGATGTGATAATTATCTTGATATGACCATTGTACACTGTACACATGTACCCAAATATCACTTGTACCCCATAAATATGTGCAAATATTTTATGTCAATTAAGAAAAAATAAATTTATATAAAATACAAGAAATTTCATGGCAATTTATAGGAAAGAATTAAGGCAAAATAAGTCTTTAAGGATTTTGATATGACTCTACATCTCCTAAATTCTCCATTGCAATTATAAAAATAAAATAAAAACTAAGATTAAAATGTCGTTTTCAAAATAAAATAGTCCATTTTTAAAAACCATACAGTGACACAAAAAAAGGATCTTCAGAACTAGCACTAATTAAAGCAATCTGAGTTAATGAAGATATGTCAAGTTTGTCCCAGGCTGGCGGGAGGTGAGGCTGTCCCAGCAGGCTACCCAAATCATTTGCATTATATGAATGAAATTTCATGGGTGTGAGAAACAATTTTATTGGAATTGTTCTACACTGGCTCATAATGTACTGTCATACCTAAATCTGCTAAGAAAATTGAAAGGGCAATGTGATAACATTATGAGTATGTGGCGAATTGTCAATGGCTTAAAAGGAAAATATGGCTGAAAGCAAAAATTTATGAATAAAAAAAGTTATAGTGTCACCCATGCTTAGAAAATGTTAATAATTTTTATTTTATAGTTATAAATCCAGATTAACTGAAGGATTGACCAGTTTACAATTAATGGAATACAGAAGATTGGTTTGGAATATGAGAAAATAGGTGTCTAGTAGAATCCCATTGAAAGGTGCAGTCAGTAACAGAACAATGAATGACATTGTGAAGTATTTGACCTAACAAAGTGTTTCCCAAAGTTACTTAATGGTAAGAAGTTAGTAGCTATTTGTTAAACTTAAAGGGCATCAGTACTCACTGGAGTTTCTGACTCAGGAGATTTCAGTCGTTCTCAGGAATGTGTATTTGTACATGCAGTCCATCAGGGTTTGTCTTCAGGTAACTTATTGGAAAATTTTGCTCAAGAAACCACTGCTTTTGTAGTTTCTTGCCTAAGAAATCACTTTCACTTTGCAAGGGAGACAGTGGAGTAATTAGAAGGGCAGACTCTAGGTTTTGCTCTTTCTTTTTGTTGTTATTTTGCACAAGTTCCTAAATCTTTTAAACTACAGTTACCTTACCTACTTCCTAGAGTTGTTTTAAGAATTAGATGAGATATTATACATAGGACTTTAAGTCTTAGCTGGGGAAATTAGTCATGAAAAATAAATAAAAGGCATCCAAATTTAAAAGAAAGACATGAAACTATCTGTTTGCAGATATCAAACCCCAAAGGCTCCAACAAAAAACTGTTAGAATTAATAAACAAAATTAGTAAAATTGCAGGATACAAAATCAACATACAAAGATCCATGCATAGCATTTCTTAGGAAAACAATTCAATTTTCAATAGCATAAAATATACTTAAGAATAAATTTAGCCAAATGGATGAATGATCTGCATATAAAACAATAAAACATTGACCCCTAAAATTGAAGAAAATACAAATAAATGGAAAGATAGCTCAGGTTCATGTTGTTAAGATGTCCATACTACTCAAAGCAATCTACAGATTCACTGCAATCCGTATAAAAATTCCAAAGAAATTTTTCAAAGAAATAGATAAAAACCGTCATAAATTTTGTATGAAACCACAAAGACCTCTAAAAGCCAAAGCAATCTTGAGCAAAAATAACAAAGCTGAAGGAGTCACACTACCTGATCTCAAAGACTACTATTAATCTATAGTAATAACAACATCATGGTACTGGCACAAAAACAGACATATAAACCAATGGAACTAAATTGACAGTCCAGAAATAAGTCTACATGTTTATGACAATTGATCTTTGACAAAGTTGCCAAGAATACATAACTGGGGAAGAAAACAGTCTCTTCAATAAATGGTACTGGGAAAATTAAATATCCACATGCAGAGAATTAAATTGGACTCATCTCTCTCCATGTACAAAAATCAGGTCAAAATGGATGAAAGACTTAAATGTAAGATTCAAACTATTAAACTACTAAAAGAAAACACAGGGGACAATATCCATGACATTTATTTAGGCAGTCATTTGGATATGACTCCAAAAGTATATCAAACTAAAAAGTTTGTGAACAGCAATGGAAACAATCAACAGAGTAAAGAGACAACCTACAGAATGGGAGGAAATATTTGCATACCATACATCTAGTAAGGGGTTGATATCCAAAATATATAATGAACTAAAACAACTCAGTGACAAGAAAACAAATAACCTGATTAAAAAGTGGGTAAAGGATCTGAATAGACATTTCTTCAAAGAAAATGTACAAATGGCCAACAGGTATATGAAAAAATGCTCAATATCACTAATCATCAGGGAAATGAAAGCTAAAAGCACAATGAGATATCACCTCATCTCTGTCAGGATGGCTGTTATCAAAAAGACAAGAGATAACAAGTGTTAGTGAAGATGTAGGGAAAAGGGAATCCTTGCACACTGTTGGTGGGAATGTAAATTGGTACAGCCATTATGTAAAACAATATAGAGGTTCCTCACAAAATTAAAAATAGAACTACCATATGATCCAGCAATCTCACTACTGGGTATATATATCCAAAGAAAATTAAATCAGTCTGTAGAAGAGATATCTGACTCCAATATTTATTGCAGCATTATTCACAATTGCCTAGATAGAGAATCAACTTACCTGTCCATCAATGGAATGGATAAAGAAGTTGTGGAATATATACAAACTGACATACTATTCAGCCTTAAAAAAGAATAAAATGCTGTCATTTGTGGCAACATGAATGAACCTGGAGGACATTATGTTAAGTGAAATAAGCCAGGTACAGAAAGACAAATGCTTGCAAGATCTCACTTAAATGTGGAATCTAAAAAAGTTGAATTCATTAACAGAGAGGAGAATGATGGTTACCAGGAGCTGGAGGAGGTAGAAGGTTGGGGAGATGTCGGTCAAAGGATGCAAAATTTCAGTTAGACAGGTGGGATAAGTTTAAGATTTATTTTACAACATGGTGACTATAGTTAATGGCAATGTATTGTGTTCTTGAAAACTGCTAAGAGAGTAGATTTTCAGTGTTCCACCACAAAAAAATTAGAAGTATGTGAAGTAATGTATACGTTAATTAGCTTTATTTAGCCATTTCACAATGTATATATATTCTAAACCACATGTCCTCCATAAAAAAATATACTGTCTTGATATTAGCTTAAAATGTTTCATTGCCAGCCACTTGTGGAACTGTGTTTACATAAATATTAAAAATTTTTCATAATTTTTGCCAATCAGGCTATCTGCTTTTAGTCATTCTTCCATTCATATTTTAATCAATTCACTCTTTTATAAAAATATTTTATTGTAACTTACACGTTGTAGTTGCACATACTTAGGGAGTATGCACAATCTTATATTTTGATACATATGTGTTGTACAGCAATCAGGTAAGGGTAGATAATGTATCAATCACCTCATGCATTTATCATTTTTTTGTAGTGAAAACATTCAAAATCAATTCACTCTTAAATCATTCATAAATATTTATTGATGAGCATGTACTGAATAAGGTGCTGTGATATGCCAAGGGCTGTTCATGGTGAAAAAAAAATATTCAAGTCATGCTAGAGACCAGGACTCCTGAAGAGAAGTCTTAAGTGGTAACAAAATTAAGAAAATCTGAAATTGCAATGATTTATAAAATTATCAAATTTCCTAGCCATTTTAGCAATCTATAAGGCACAGAATAAATAATGATGAGCATGTACTGAATAAGGTGCTGTGATATGCCAAGGGCTGTTCATGGTGAAAAAAAAAATATTCAAGTCATGCTAGAGACCAGGACTCCTGAAGAGAAGTCTTAAGTGGTAACAAAATTAATAAAATCTGAAATTGCAATGATTTATAAAATTATCAAATTTCCTAGCCATTTTAGCAATCTATAAGGCACAGAATAAATAAGTAAATGATATTTTAAATAATTAAGCAGTAAAGATAATTCTTTAATGTCGATGTTTAGTTATGGTAAAGGTACAGGCTTTTTGGTACATGCATTGAGAGTTCCTCCTTGGGATAAATTGAAAGCAATACATCTAAAGTTAAAATGCTCAATACATATCTTACCTGGGCTTCACATTACTATGTCTCAAAATCAATACTAGGAAAATAATATTAAATGTAGAATAAAACTTTATATTTTACAGTGCAGTATTTATTATTTTAAAAGGCAGATAATAAACATTCTAAATGAATATTAATGCAATAATTATTATGGGAGTTGGGTAAATGTGCAATTCTATTGTTAAAACTAATGCTTCTGGAGAATATGGAATGCCATGTAAAATGCTAGATTAAGTAAAAAAATAACATACAAATGCAAAATTTGTAATAGGATAGCTTTAAGTGTTTAACAACACATACTTAGAACAACAAAAAAGGATGCAGATCCTACAGTAACAGTAACTGCTTCTGGGTGATGTTATGAATGATTCGCTCCCTTTAATATATTTCGTATTTTCCCGTGCTATACATAGACATTATTTCTATATCTTAATTAAATAATTTAAAAAATAGAAAAAAATATTGTTAAGAAGTCCATGGAAGAAAACCTATACCTTTGTTAAGAGCAATAGACTAAACTGATGTGGAAATTATATCTAGGTTGATAAGAAAGAATACATAGCTGGTTAAATTTGCTTCTCCATTTACTTGTGTCTCAAAAATATGTATCTCTTTTTCTTATTTTGGTAAATCACAAAGAAATATTTTATTAAATCCGTTTCTTAATTTAAGCAATGTATAATGAATTTCCTAAAACGGTCAAATATTTTAAACATTTAACTGGTTTACACATGTGTAACATTTCAGGTTCATGGATCAATGGGGATGCACATGAAAGCTTTTGTAAGTCTTTTTCAATCTGTGGTGCCATCCATCATTTTCACAGATCTAGAACCTACAGCAATCTGGGTTGACTGCATTTTGATTCATCATTTTTTTCCCAGTTAACTTTATTAGTGTTGATTGTGCATCACCTTACTGAGATTCCTTTGGCTCTTTTAACCTTGGCTTTATTGACTGGGAATAGACAGCAAACAGGTGACATCTCAGTTAGCTATCTTTTTAGACAAAAAGGGGAAAAATAGCATAATAGAGATATAAGTTAAATTAATCTGCCACAAGAAGAAAAATAGGGTGATATGAGTAATGTTATTCAAATAATTGAATTTTTATTCAATACAAGAAAAATTTTAGGTGAATTTATTTTAGTGTGTTATTATATTGGGCATAGTGTGGGTTCTATAAATAGAAGTGAAGAAAGTAGAGAGAGAAGGTCTGGGTATAATTACAAGAGTTGATAAAATTGATGTAACCAGGTCAGGGAAGGGATGAGAGAGTGTGGCAACCAGTGCACTTGTGGAGAGATCATCCTTGGACTAGAGGAGACAAAGAACTTCTGAGACACAAGGGAAGGAATTAACATACATTTAGGTACGAGCACATTTCTAAGTGTGGTTGGGCAGCTGACTTAGTTCAGAATTAGTTGCCTTTATTCTTCCCATGAAGAAGGAGGCCATTTAAGTAAATTCAAAAGCAATGTAGGTCAAAAGCTTGAAGGTGCTGAAGGCATCTTTATGAGAAAGAACACAGGTAAGCAATGAAGTTGGGTTA
>NW_007734526.1:55499-60675 GCF_000696425.1 Galeopterus variegatus | reverse complement strand
CTTGAAGGTGCTGAAGGCATCTTTATGAGAAAGAACACAGGTAAGCAATGAAGTTGGGTTAAGGAGAGGATTTCTGCATATATCATTGATGTTTTGAAAGTAATCAAGATATGGTTCTCTTTGATGTAGGTTGGCACCTTTTGCTGTTATGAAAGGCAATGACTTATTCCATTTAATTATGCAAACACTCACATTTGGGTACCCAATATGTGACACTTTGCTAAGGATTGAGAAGAAGAAAAAAAGTGATGAATAAGATTTAGTCTCACATCTCATGGACCTGCCTAAACAGAAAAAAAGTTCGGTATATAAATAATTAAAATGAAAAGCAGAATTATTATGCATGTACAGCTATTGAGAACATGGGCTTCGCTTCACCAGCAGTGTATCTGAAATTGAGTAATAGCTCCACTACTGAGCATACTTAAGCAATCTCCTTAACTCATGTACCCTTCATTTTTTTTTTAATCTCTAAAGTCTGACTAACAGATCACATAGCTGGAACATATATGTGAATCATTTTGTAAACCCTAAAGCTCTATGAAAATGTAGTTTTCTTCACTATTAAGTGTTATGAATGTTGTAAAAGTCTTAAAATGAGAAAAAGAGAGAGGGAGGGAGGGAGGGGAGGAGAGAGAGAGAGAGCGATTCTCTGGTTAGAATGTTTAGAAGGGAAGCATGTCAGACAAAATGTAGCGAAGAAAAATTACAAATCCTATTAAGGAATAGAAAGCAAACCAGATTGCCTAGAAAGCAAGGGAATAAACAGGCATTAAGTGTGTTTGTGGCCATATTTTAAGGGTTTTGAATTCTACATTAAACAGTTGTCACTTAAATTATAGCTAAAATAGAATCTAAAACTTAGCTTATATGTTCTACGAAGGCCTAAATTGTCTGCCCCTACCTGTAGGTAGAACCTCATTTCATTTGACTTTTTTTTTTTTTCCTTTTTTCGTGACCGGTAACGGGATCGCAACCCTCGGTGTTGCGCCCGCACCGTGCTCAACCAGTAAGCGGACCGGTCTCTATATGGGATCCGAACCCTCGGCGGGAACGCCGCCGCATTCCCAAGCACTGCACTCTACCGAGTGCGCCACTGGGCTGGCCCTTGACTTTCTTTTTGCTTAAGATGCTCCAGCAATAGTATTTTTGTTTTGGTTTCTAAAACATAACAATTTATTTCATGTTTCCAGATGTTTTCCAATAACTTTCATTTATAGATTCACAGTTCATTCGTACTACTCAGGTCTCAGTGTAAATGTCCTCTTTTCAAAGAGTTCTTCCTTGACCACCCTATGTAAATTAGAACACCTTCTATTATTCTACATCTTAGCATTTTTAAAATTACACTATAATTTCAGATTATTCTGTACTTGCCTGTTGGCCTGCTTTTCTTTTCCCTACTCTCCACTCTACATCTCACTCAGAATATAAGCTCCATAAGGGCAGGGATTTTGTTTATTTTGCTCACCATTAATTGCTTAGCATATTATCTAGCACATACAGGTGCTCAATAAATATTTGTTGAATAAACTCATAATAATATATTTTAAAGAGACTATATAATTTTGAACATGAAAAATATTTGGGGGAAAAGGACTACAGTTTAAAAAATAAAGCTAATACTACATTACATAGTGGATTACAAGATAGGAAGCTGAACATAAAATGTTAGTAGTTATTGAAATAGTCATGCATTTACGAATAAAAATTTGACCTACTGACCACTGCAGAAGGGAAAGTGTGATATTGTGATATTTGTGTATTGGTTTTTATCCACGGTTCCTGGCTCATGCTACTCTCTAACCTTCTTGTGCCTCCTTTCACCTGCTCCTTTTTCTCTGCAAGACAGAAAATTGTCATACCTACCTCAGCTAATTGCAGGTCTTAAGAACACCGTTCCAGAAGATGTCCCACCCCATAGCCAGAAGGAAGGAATGCCACACAGAGAGGCCAAGAAGAACTTGAGAAAACAGGCCTTGCTGGGTTTCCTCATTCAGTCTGTTAGTGTTAGATCATACTCTTTTTGTCCAATCACATTTCTACATGGTTGTCCATGTTTCAATCATGCCTACATAACGAAGCTTCCAAAAAACCCAAGAGCACAGGGTTTGGTGAGCTTCTGGATAGCTGAACACTTGGAGGTTTCTGGAGGGTGGCGCACCCTGGGAGGGTATGGAAGTTCCACACCGCTTCTCCCCCACCACACATGTGCACCTCTTCATCTGAATCCTTTATAATATCCTTTATAATAAGTGGGTAAACTTAATATGTGTTTCCCTGAGTTCTGTAAGCTCCTCAGTAAATTAATCAACCCAAGGAATGGGGTTGTTGAAACCCCAGTTTAGAGCCAGCCAGTCAGAAGCACAGGTAAAACAACCTGTAGCTTTAATTGGCATCTGACCTGGGGGTAGCGGCAGTAGTCTTGGGGCCCGAGCCCTCATCCTGTGGGATCTGACACTATCTCCAGGTGGTTAGTGTGGGAATTGAATTGGAGGGCACACAGCTAGTGTCTGCTGTGGGATTGGTTATATGCCTGCAGTGGAGAGAAATCTTCGTGCACTTGGTCACAGAAGTTGGTGGTCTTTGTTAATTGTTGTGTTGTAGGAGTATAGGTAAAAGCACCTCAGTGTGTGTGTGTGTGTGTGTGTGTGTGTGTGTGTGTGTGTGTGTGTGTTTCCTAAAGAAAAGGGAAGCAGAATGGGGCTCCTTTGAATGAAGAAGAAATAGAGTAGAAAGGAGGTAGAAGAAGGTTGGATTCAAAGATGAACAAAGCAGTGGAGTATGATTTTCTCCTGTTTCATCTAGTATGAGGCACCCCACCTCTGTTTAACCTTCCCCTAGCTGCAAGAAGCCGCTTCAAGAATCCCTGATAGTTAACTTGATTTAAACCAGGATATTATGAAGAGCTCTATAGAGCTGGAACACCGAAGTACACTGATAAGGAAATACTTACGAGAAATTTATTACAAAGTTTCCATTTTTATCATTTGATGGTAAGGTCATTGTGAATTTCTGTTGTAAGTTTCACATGTCAGTACTTTATAGCTCAACCATTTCAAATGACAAGCAAATCATTCTTCAACAGTTGTCAACACAAAGAATTTCATGTTTTAACTTTCAACAGAATACTGAAAGAGACTTTCTTAAACACATTCAAAATGCTTTCTAAAAGTTTTGGGGGATTTCCAAACCACACTCATAGGGTTTGATAAAATGATAAACATATGGAAATCATATTAATTTCAACCAAGGACATTATTACAGTCAAAATTACTTAACTAAGGGAAACATTTTTTTTCTAGCATTCAAATATGAATACGTAGATGGGACACCTGTTATAATAGCAAGTAGATTAATCAACGTCAGTATTGAAACTTAGTAGCTCGTGGAATGCATAACTCCCTTCTACCTAGTAAAAATTTAACCAGCTGAAGGCACCTGACTGGCAGTTATAGTCTTTTTGGTGGTACTAGTGTTTTTTTTTTTTGCAGTTCTTGTGAAGCACTGCAAATATTTGTTATGTAATATTTTATTATGTAATCCTTGTTAATATAATGTTTTATAACACACATTTAAAGTATAGTATTTACTTATTATTAACCAAGGTTAGGTCAATTAGTATGTTTATATTGAATTTTTTCTTTCAGAAATTTTCAAATGCATTGCTTTATTTTTTCTTCACAGAAACTGTTTGCAGTATATGATACCAACCAATCATTTTGAAGATGAAGAGATGGAATTACCTATATTTGTACAGTTTATATAGGGCAGATCAAGGATTAGCATCTAGCTTTGTAACCAAAAAGACCCTGTGCAAATCCATTTTTTGAGCCTAATTTTCCTCATTAGCAAATGTAGGTAATATCTGCTTCCATTCTCTGTGAAAATCCTAAAACTGTAAAGTCCTGAGTAACTGTAAGTATCATAGTGTAGTCTCAGGCATTCTTGATGTAACCCTTTTCCTTGGCTCTTACGAAAATAATAAATTTGAAGAAATTTGTTGTCACTGTGCTGGTCTTTGAGATTACTATAGTCCTTAGTAAAATTCAAGGAAAAGAAATAAATGGTAAGCGAAAAGAAATACACGTATTATTTTCACTAATATTGACATTATTTGAATTTTACAAATTGGAATAAAATAACAGAAATTTAGTAATTTTCACATCGAATAGGAATTTGTAGACTTATTATTTAATTCTAGACTTGTTCAACTCTATCACCCTGTAATTATACTATAGTAGATAAATGTGTTGCCCTGGAGCAGTCAGGTGTGTGACTTAATCCTGTGTCTACTACAGGACCAGGGACAAATTCCTTAACCCACTATAACCTCAATTTCTTCATCTGTTTTTCACTGCATAAGTTTGTATTAAATATTAAATGCAGAGTGTTTAAAGCAGAATCTGGAATGTGCAAGAAAACAATAAATACTGGTGTCAGTAGCTTTCTCCTCCTCCCTTTCTTTTCCTCCTCCTTATTCCTTTTAATTTAGCATCCCATGTCTTCCTTTTATCATTTTGGGATATATACTTTTTATTTTCCCAGATATTTTAAATGGTGGAAATTCAGGTGTGCAATACATTTTGCTATGTTTTATTTTATTTTATTTTATTTTTAATTGTACAAATGACTTTTAAAGGAATATTGACTGGATTTTAGAAATTAAAGTACGCCAGGAATGTTCAGTTTGTGATAACAATAGCATTTTAACACTCTTCTCTTTCTGAAGCAATTTCTGGTGTCAGTGAAAATTTTAAAATGAGGATATTACTACTATTCGTTTGTGCTGTTGCAATCTGCTTTTGTAAACCTAGCTTGCTCTAACTTAGCAACAGTAAAGCCATCTTAGAAGCTGTTACAGCAAGACACACCTTGCTCTCCCTCCCCCGGGCCAGCTAGACACACTGGATGTTCTGCTAGCTTGCAAGAGCTGAAAAATGTAGGTTGCGGTAGAACATAAAACTTTCCACATAAACGTGTTTTTTAAGGGACCTCTGGGTAGGGGTCCTATCACACCTGGGTAAGAGGGGCAAGAAGTGTGGTTGCTTGAGGAGGGGTCTCTGAGAATTGGCCTACTTCTCCGCTACACAGGAAAAGCTCAGAGCTGATAGCCTGTGGTTTTCTTGCTAACACAGACACAGGCTTGTAACCACATAGCTATGAGGTGCAGAAG
>NW_007734526.1:52194-54716 GCF_000696425.1 Galeopterus variegatus | reverse complement strand
CCCCAGCTTGCCGGTGAGATCCCAACGCGTTGGAAATAATAAACCTCTTGCCGTTTGCATTTCTCGTGGTCTTGTGGTCTCTTCGAGGTGAGCCTTCCCGTTCTGTGTGGGACTGGGATTCATCCCAAAATCCTACACTGTTTTCTTTGAAGTAACATCATCTTTAAACATAAGAATGGTAAGTATTTGACAATAGATATTAAAAAGACACAACCGTAAGACAGATCCATACATCGGTAATATTGACAGACCCAGAAAGGGATTATAACTCAATTACTATAAAATGATTGAGAGAATGATTTCTTGATTGATTAATTCTTGATTGGATTAATAAAATCCAGTTTCACGGTAAAAATCAACAAAACCCTATTCAAGAACTTTCTTAGAAATAATTTCAAGTATTGGCTCTTTCTGTGATGTCTTATGGTTTAAAATAATCCAAAAGATAGCTTATTCTAGTTTATCAAAACTACAACACTTTTATGGCTCATGAGTACATAAAAGTTTCAACTTCACTATTTGTATTATATTCTTCCATAATATATGAACACTTTATTAGACATTTACTTTTCCTAGTAGATTTTAATTTATCCTCTTAAAAGCTTTTTCTCATCTGAAATTTATTTATGTTTACTTTGGAGATCTAAGAAAAAGAACGAAGTGTTTAACATTGAGTAAAACTTGATGTAATATGTGAAGTGACTTTTATAACCAGATCTAACTTTGGGTAAATTCTATATATATAGAACATTTTTGTAATACTATTATAGTCGCTTTCTTCTTTAAAGAAATTTAATATAACATGGTAAAAGTAAAAAAAAAAAAAAACTTTGAAAAGAAATATGCACACATTTTTTATCTCAGCCTAAATTTAATCATGTTTACAAAGTCATAGATAAGTATAATCATAATACACACAACACATGTTTATATTTCTTTATCATTATAAGGAGATTGTATTATTTTGTAATTATTTCTTTAGGATAAAATATCTATAATTTTAATTATTGAATGTAAAGTTTATGACCACTTTAAGATTCTTGATATCTATTCAAATTTATTTTCCATAAACTCCTAGTTTAAACTGCTTTAAACTTATGTTTATTTATTCAGTTTCCCTGAATTATTTAGAATCCCTATGTTATATTGGCATGCAAATTTTGAAAAAAAATTATGAAAGTTAAATCATGCCTGTACAATTTCATTTATTTGGTTGCTTGCAGTAATTGGAAAAGAATCTATATGCCTCTTTCCTACATGTATACTTTGGAATTTTATTACTTTCATTTTTTGTTTGAAGTACTCGTTTATACTTAACTGTGCATCTTGCTTTTTATATAATTTTTTAAAATTTATAAATGGTTGACACAAGTAGGATGCTTTCAGTTTTAGATAACAGATACTTACAAATGAATCTAGCATAAATAATAAAGATATCATGTATCTCTCTTAAGAGTCCAGATGGTTCCCAGCTCCAGAAGTGAAGTGGGCACAAGATGTGTGAGATCTGCCTCTTTGTGACAATCCTGATTCCTCCCCCCTTAACATGTTGGCTGAAGCAGGTGGCAGTTCTTGGTGTTAACCCCCAGGCAGAAACTTACACAGGAAAAGAGCTTAGTTCATTTAGTGTTGTTTTTCTTGCGAAGGAACAAACCTTTATCAAGAAATCACCAGTAGCCTTCCTCTATGTCATTTGTCAGAATTAGAACACATTACTTTTCTTAAATCAAGCACTGTGAAAAAGACAGGATTATCACAAAGGGGCATCTAAATAAAGGTAGTATCTTTCTCTGAAGATAGGGTGGACTTGTGCATTTTATGGCATTTAGGAAGTAAGGAATAAGAAAGTAGGCAACAGATAATGTCTAATATAACTATTATTTATAGTTAGGTAAATTACCTATTTATTTTTTTTGGCTAGTTTAAAGATTTTATTTTGTATTTTTGTGTTACTCAAATTGCCAAGAGCACCTCATGTGGGGATAGTTTCCTTTTTGGATAGTTTTAAGATTAATTCTATATATTGGTGGCAACTACCAAAGTGTGCCATTTAGATATCCTTCAAGAGAACCTGATGGGAAAAACAAGGAAGACCATGCAGGTGACGGTTTTACAGATGAGTCCTGGAAATGGCATGTCTTCTTTGCCCTCATTCTATTGCCTGGAATCCAGTGATATGGCAAATACAACTACGTGGGAAGTTTGGAAACGGTGTCTATGTGACAAGGGAGAAGAGGAAATTCAGCTGTCTCTACCGCACAGGTAAGAGCAGTGAGCACAATGGTACTGAGTTGTTAAAGTCCTCAGGAGGTTTGCAGAAGAAAGAATTTAATACAGTTGGAATGTAGGGTGCATGGGTAAAATGAAAGATAATGAGGGTGGAGAAGCGAGCAGTTCTTCCAATGTTATTAATTAAACTCTTGGGCCGGCCTGGTGGCGCACTGCTACAGTGCACTGCTTGGGAAGTGCGGCAGCGCTCCCGCCGAGGGTTTGGATCCCACATACAGACCGGCCGCTCACTG
>NW_007734526.1:33205-51250 GCF_000696425.1 Galeopterus variegatus | reverse complement strand
TGAGGGTTGCGATCCGTTGCCGGTCACGAAAAAAGACAAAAAGGGGGGGGGGGACCGGTACGGGGGCAACACTGAGGGTTGCGATCCGTTGCCGGTCACGAAAAAAGACAAAAAGGGGGGGGGGGACCGGTACGGGGGCAACACTGAGGGTTGCGATCCGTTGCTGGTCACGAAAAAAGACAAAAAGGGGGGGGGGGAACCTCTTAAATTTATGCAACATTTTTATGCTTATTTTATTCTATTAAATTTTTATATATAATCCAATCTATTTTTGGCATCTCATCTTTTCTCTTAGCACTGCTATTTTTATGACATTATTAAAATATTCTAATTATTTTAGGATCATTGCATTGCAAAGGGAGCTTGTTTGAATAGGGGTATCCAGTATAATTATTTTCTAATTATAAATAACAAATTTGTAAAATTTAAACTAATGCTTACCAAAGCCTATAGTTAATCTGACCTTCATTTATTCAGGGTTACATCAAGTGAAAAATTTGCATAATAATGTTTTATTTATTCAGCCATATGTGTTTCAAAAAAGAGGTCAAAAATAGTAGTATGATAGATTTCTCTGGCAAAAACAGAAAAAGAAAAGTTTCCATCCTCCCTAGGATATATCTTTATAGGTCCTCTCTAACGTCTTCAAATTATTTCATTTTGGAGGAGATTCAGGATAATATTTTATGTTTTAATATTTCTTTTAATTGTTTAAAATTATTGAGATATGGATGGACTTTCAGAGATATCCTTATTAATTTATCAAATTGGCAGTAACAGCAACAACAAAATCTGGCAATAAAAAAGTACTGGGGGATGGCTGGAAATGGGTATTCTAATACCCTGCTGGTGATGGTATATGGGTAAAAACATTTTAGAGTACAATTTTGCAGTACTTATTAAAACTACAAATGCACATACAGCAACACAGTAATTCTGTTCTAAGTAATCCTTTAAAGAACATTTTCATAAGTGCAGACACAAATTTCCTTTTAGCAGAATTAAGAATGAAGAAAAACAAATTTAATTAGTTCAAATGCCTCTCATCAGAGGAATGGATAAATAAATATGATATATTTATGAGATAGAATTCTACACTACAGATAAAAAATTGAGCTAGACCCACATATGGAATATGGATAGATTAAAACAAAAAACAGTGAGTGGAAAAAAACAACAATGCACAAAGTGATAGGTTCTGCAACCTATTAATTTACATGTTATGCAAATTAAACAAAATACACCTGTAGTCGAGGGAGGTGAATAATGGTTCTAGGGATGGGAACAGAAGACAATTCAACTTTATCTGTAATACTAAATTTATTAATCTAAAATATAGAGCAAATATGAAACTGTCAACCTTAGTATATGTGTATTTATTCTATTATTCTTTCCTATTTTCTGTTTTTAATTTTGTTAGACAAAAGATTATAAGAAATAATAAAAATGCTACAGACATGACTTTATTCTAACTAGAGTTAAATTGGCAGACAATAATAGGTTATTAAGCAAAAATATTGTTAGTCCACCCTAAGACCTTAGATTTAGAAGGATGGCTGTACAATGATAAATGCTATTGCTTAGTCTGATGTCTCTAAAATGTCCTATATAGATGGCATCTCTCGAAGGCTGAGTTAAAATTAATCTACTGTGTGCAAAATTAACTCATAGATTGTCCCTCAGCGCCACAAGGAAGGCGACATTTACAAAATAGGTTCTCCAAAAGATCAGCCAAAGTGTATTTCAGAAAACAAAATTTTTAAGATAGATGAGTTAATTTTAAATATATATATATAAAACAGAAGGATTTTCACAGGAGAGGACTATTTGCTTTTATAGCAAATGACTTGAAATTAAGTTCATAAACTTTTAACATCTATTTTGGCAGCTCAGGGATCTATTTTGTTTGTTGGTGCCCTCTTATATTTGCAACTGTTTCTTCCAAAATAGATGGATGATGTTGTGCTTATTGAAAAGGATAATATACAAAACAGATCCTCAAACAGAACCTGGAAAACATCAAAAATAGCTATTACTGTTATTAAAGAATAATTCTATCCATATTAGTTTTTAACTGAAGCTAAATTGCCATGCAATTCTTTTCCATGTTTTCTCTTTTGTAAAAAGCTAATAAAATAAAGAAGCAGAATGCCAAATGGAGTGTAGAAAGAGAAAAATTAATTTGCAGACAGAAAAGAAAACAGTTTTGTTAAAATTATTGGCCTTAATGATATTTTACCTGTACTGGCTTCCTTTATTCACAATAACTTTAGGATACTAACAAGCTGGTTTAATAATCTACATACACATAGTTTTTGTTTCTTATTGTTTCTTTGCACCTTCTCATTTGTAACAAGTTTCAATTGGGAGCCTGAATATCTGTGTCTCTAATGAGAAACTGAAACTATGGGCAAGTGCCAAAGTTTTGTATTTATTTATCATTCATCTAAGCCTTTCAAAGGCTGTGCAGGGGAACACCCTGAAGGCCTCAGCTTCGACCCCTCATTTAATCAGGAGCAAATTGCACGTGCAAGGCTTTGCTCCTCACTAGGGCAACAGACACACTTCAGTGCCCTTGCCATCTAAACACAGCAAAAAAGAAAGGGCAGAGAATAAACAGCTTTGACTGCACCAACGGATGTTACCTCCAGAAAGTTCTGCTGCAGTTTACATCTGAGCCCTTTCAGGGCTGATCTGTACTTGTCTGTTTTCCTGTTTGTTTTCCCCACTACCTGCAGATCTCAAGGCAAATTGGTGCCAGGTTCATCTTTATCCCCAGCATCAAAAACAGGGACTGTTGGGAAAATAGAATAGTTTGGTCAGGGCCCTCGCCTCGGGTCCAGTTGGGTGTGGTTCAGCATCCTTTGTAAGCAAATTGTGGGTGTGTGTATGGAGTTAGTGCACATGTGTGCCAATATATCTTTTTAGTTTTGTTGCTATTCTTGTGTGTGTATGAGTGTGTGTGTGAGAGAGAGAGAGAAAGAGAGAGAAGAGAGAGAGAGAGAGAGAGAGAGAGAGAGAGAGAGAGAGAGAGAAGAGTTTTAGTGAAGCAGGAGGGCAGGCGTCAGCCTTGGGCGTCCTAGCCTGGCACAGCCATGCTTTCCAAGTTATGGCTCCAAGGACCTTTTTGTCCGTTTACCTAGCTCATAGATCTGCATATGAAGGGTCTGGTGACCCAGCCTGGCATATGAAGGGTTTGTGACCCAGTCTGTGAATGGGCTTGAGGGGTCTGTGAACTCCAGACCCAGCCCTAGCTCAACAATCTCAGTTGGTGCAGGATTACCAGCAGGTAAAAGAGCCCGACAACTGGCATGGTCACCTAGCTTTACAATTGGCGTCACAAACAGGATTAAGAGCTAGACAACTGGCACTGTGAGGAATCCAGGCCTTAGCCTAGCCTGACAGGGACAAATAAAACAAAATTAGTTGTCATTTTTTGACTGAATAAATGAGTGAGTGAATGGGTAGAGATGCTACTATTTTCCCAATCCACATTGTATTAGTCCATTTATGTTACTTATAAAAGATTCCTGGAACTGAATAATTTTTGAGAAAACAAAATTTATTGCTTTTAGTTTGAGAGGCTGGGAAATCCAAAGTCCAGGGAACACAGCTGGTGAAGGTCTTGGTGGTGGCAACAGTGACCCAAGTGTCTCACATTGCAAGATGGAGGAAGTGGAGAGAGGGACAGACTCTTTGTGCTCCCCTTTTAAAGCCCTCAGAACCAGGCCCCTGACCACCATTATTAATCAATTCACTGTGGCATGGTCCTACAATCTAATCACCTCTTCAAAGCCCCACCTTTCTATTACCATAATAGAATTTCCTACCTTCTTAACACTATCATGTGGGGACCAAGCCTCCAACGCATTAAACTTTGGGGGGACAAAATTCAATACAAAATACACATGTAGCCCCTGATTCAACATTGTCTAAGTCATTATGCTAATTATCATGATTTGATTACCACACATTGTATACATGTATTGATATTCAACTCTGTACCCCACAAGTATGTATGATCAATACATTTCAATAAAAAATAAATTAATTTAAAAAAAGCATTGTCTAAGTCTTGTGGTTTTACTGATTCTTGAGTCAATCTGGACTGAGATTGAGACAAAAAGGGCATGAATAATTTATCCTTCAGCTGTGACTATGTCTTTATTGTGTGGACTAAGATTTGAAATCTCTTCGTCCCTGAGTCAGACCCTCTGCCTTTCTTGCATGTGGGGCTTCAAGACTCTTTTGTTGACTAACAAGTATCCATTGACCTTGTCCACTGTAACTGGGTTTCAGCTAACCCAGTTTTACTTTGAGCAAGTTTTCCCCCAAGTATTTACAACAGTCTGAGAAGGAAAATAAAAACTACCTACAGTCTGAGGCTTTTATAAGAAATACAGTTTACATGGGGTAGAAGACTAAATAACAAAATACTAACCATAGGATCACAAACATTTCTAAAACAGCAAAGAAAAAAGAATGTAGGAAAAGCAGCATGGCATTGCAGGGAACTTGCTGACAAGAAAGTGGAATTTACTGTCAAGAAGTGTACATGAAGAAAACATTTTTGAAAAAATGCAATCTGGAGGGTTTTCAGAAGACAGACAAGATAAAGCTGGTAGTTAACATTTATTGGGATACAGTAGTACACTGTTTTACATACATTGATAGGTTAAATACTTATATTAACCCTAAGAGTTACCATTATTATACCCTTTCACAGAACCTAAGGCACAGGAATGATAAATCAATGATTTGCCGAAAGTCACACAGCTGGATAATGCCAATATCAGAATTCAAAGCCTGTGATTTTTAACCTCTACAAGACCTGGCCTTGAACAGGATTAATTTTGAGAAATACATATTGCTAAATATAATGGCTTATGGTTTCTGGTCTGACCACAGTGATACTGACACCATTGCCAGAGAGAAAGGAATTCGAATATCCCATTCCCCTGTTTCAATGGCTCCCCGTAAGGAAACTGATTAAACACTGTAAACAAGACTGCCAGGTAAGGAAGTCTTCTGACACTTCACCTCACCCAACTTCTGTTCCAACCACAACAGATACTGACTTTGTCATACTAGTTAACAATTTTGTTCTTTACCAAAGTGTGTCTGTCCAGCCTAGAATGCTTCTATCCCTTTTGCCCAGGTGATTACTGATTTACTAGTGTTGAAGTGTACCCCAAAGGACAGATAGAATTGACTCTCTGCAGTTAAAAAAGACATTCAAATTGTTTAACAGAGCCAAATGGCCACAGTGAGGGAAAGGGCAAACACATATTTCTCAGCCTACAAGTATGTGTCTTACTAATGGTAATGAAGTTTTCTCAAATGAAACAAAGGCAACTCCTAGAAGATAAGGCCAAATCAGCTATAGCTAGGAATTCTACACTGACCTCAACAAGTCCACCTAGGGCCAGTCATCGACCCCCACCTTCTCATTCTTGGGGATCCACTATGACTCCAATTAGGCAAGAACCAGACTCCAAGGACATTTTTCTCCCTCTTAGGTAAGAGAGGTCACGTCAAAACCAGTTACGGCCAGTCTATGGAGCCTGCTCAATAATGCACCTCTGTGATATGTTCACACACTATGCTGACTCCAATTAGGCAAGAACCAGACTCCAAGGACATTTTTCTCCCTCTTAGGTAAGAGAGGCCACGTCAAAACCAGTTACGGCCAGTCTATGGAGCCTGCTCAATAATGCACCTCTGTGATATGTTCACACACTATGCGTGTGTATAGTCTTCCACTTAAATATTCATAGCATTTCTCTAGGTTTACTGAATATATATGTAAGCCTGATCCCAGGAAGCATATACACTAGACTCCTCCCTTCCCAGGCAGAATGCTCGACTGCAGCCCAGATAGAGCCTATGTTCCCAGTTCTGTAGATTGTCTTTTTTTTTTTCCTTTTTCTTTCCTCTCTGGAAAATAAAATCTCTCTCTTCTCTTTGTGGAGTCTGTGGTTCTCTTTTTGTTAACAGTAGGTAGTTAAAAAGCTTTCTTAGAACTCTCAACTCATTTTTACTCTTTTCTTATCATACTGTCTATATCTCTAATGGACTGCATTCTTTGAAAGACAATGTTTAGCTTTGCCTGTCCAGGACTTATAATAGATTCTCAATAAGTGTTAAATATTAAATGGAAGAATGATTGGGATATTGAGGCTTAGATGGTTTTCCTAATGTAAATCTTCCAGAGTATCATGAATCTCAATTAGAAAGTGAGACAATCAGAGTTTGTGGACAATTTTCTGTACTAGGAGTTCAGTGTAACTCTAATTATTCTTAAATATGCCCAAGATATTTTGAAAAACAGAGATTGTACCAGTTTTACTGTATTCTTACCACGATTTTGAATGCACAGTACTAAAACACAGTCTGTCAAACCAAGCAAGCAATTAATGAAATGAGGAAATAAATTAACTAGAGTTAATTGACCAAGGGTGCAAAAAAATTAGCTGCCATTAGGTAACTGTTTGACTGAATTTATCCTAATGATCAGCCATGGATACCTGCATGCAGGCACAAGAAAATGATGGTGATAAATAGGTGCCCACACATATACTTCACTCTCTAAAATAGGTAATATGTAAACATAAGGTATTACTTAAACCTGTCAATAGAAGAAGATATGAAACGAGATATTTTATTGCTCCCATTCTCATGTTACGTCTTTTCCCCCTTAGACAAACACTAAGGAAACCATAAAAATAAATCTATCCACAAAGCGACTGGCTCACAGGATTCATTTTCATTGTAGCTGTAGTTCTCCATCTCTGTACCTACACAAGGGAAACAAAGCAATAGGATACATGCTGCTGTGTAATTGCATTCTCCTATTTTCTTTACATACATAAGCTCTCTTCTTTTTAAATAAAGTGCTGCTTGCTTTACTGCTGGGTGCATTGTTCATTTTCATGACTTTGAGACCCAAAAACATAGTCCAGTAACAATCTGACACCTACAAACACCAGCTATTAATAGTTTAATGTATCTACTTTCAAATTCTTAACACACACATGTAATAAACATCTATATATATTTTAAGAAAAATTGATTCACTCTACCCATACTCTACAACTTGTTTCTTCTTAACACTATATTATTACTTCCATGACAATGCTAATGCATCCACTGGGTTCTTTGAACAGTTAAATGTCATTTCATCTTATAGATAGATCTATTTATTGTAATCATCATTCATAGATTTGAATAATGCAGTTTGTGTGTGTGTGTGTTCAGCCACAAAACTATTTTTAAAGGACAAGTCCCTAAAACCTAATTAGCTAAATTACATGTAAAAAGTGATGAAGTTTGATAATTTGCCTTCGTATAATATATATATTTATGTTCAACGTTAATACAATTTTTCTCACACTACTTCAACTTCCAAAATTTCCTTGGCTGTTTATAGATTTTTTGATTTCAAATCAACTTAACATTTTTTCGACTTTAAAATAATTCTGTGGTTGTTTTCTATTTTATAATGATTGAATTCTCAAAAAAAAAAAAATCAGCAGGGAGTTAATATCTTTTCATAATCAGGAATCAGGCATATGCCTACTATTAAGGTTTTGTTAATGTGGCAGAGTCAAAATTTTCCCCCCGTGATGTTGTTATTTTGGCCATAATGCTATAATGAATGGAATCATTTCTTCTTTTCTGTATACATATAATGTACAATATATTAATATAGAATATACATTTCTATTGTATTCTATTTCTTGTATCTAAGTCACTGTTTCTCTATAGGGAAATGATTGGGTTGCTAGCTGTATATTTATGACCGAAAAAACTTAATAAATTCTTATGTCTTTAAAATAGTTTCATATGATTCTTAACATTAATTCCAAGTATACAACTCTCCATACTTGCTTCACAAAATAATATATTTGTCTCCTATTATTTATAATATATGAGATAATGTGTTATATAATATGTAAAACAACAGATAGTTATATCTAACATAATATATAACAATGCATTTATGCTTTTATGTGCTCTTCTTTAATGGTACTGACTAATGTTCAGACAGTATTTAGTTTAATGGAGAATTTCCCCTCTTCAGCATAATGTAGTAAACTGATGTTTCTTGTCTAATGACTTTTGGAATTTAGCTGTGTCCTATATTAATATTTTAATCTATTACTTCTTTTTATTAAGCACTAGCCTCATATATTTGTTCATCTTTTTTTACTTTAATACACTCTTGTATCATTTAAATATATATATATATATATATATATATATTTTAATACACTCTTGTATCATTTAAATATATATATATATATATATACACACACATATATGTATATATATATAATAGGCTTATATATATTATGTGTATATTATGGACAATGTATGGCTCTTGCTCTATCTTACAGTCTATTTCTTTTTAAAAGAAAAATTTGTTTTACTTATCTTTATCATTGTATCAGAAAGCTTTTATTTCTTCAACTTTGTATATATATGCACTATTTGTGAATAGTAGTATGTAGGCATAGGTTTTGTCTGACATTTTCTCATCTTTTGTAACTTCTACCCCTCTATAACTTAGAAGTATTGTAGCCTGGTATTAGAAGTGGTTACTGCTGTGGATTGATTGAATTGTGTTCCCGAAGTTCATATATTAGAAGCTTAACTTCCATTGAGGGTGGGAAATCCTATCACAGTAATTGCAAGGTGGAGCCTCAAAGAGGTGATTAGATTGTACGACCATGCTGTAGTGGATGGATTAATAATGGTGATCAGGGTTGTGGTTCTGAGAGTTTTAAAAGAAGAGCACATGAGAGGTTAGTTTCTCTCTGCTCTGCCATCTGAGACCCCTAGGTCAATATTGCCACCACCAAGACACTCACCAGATGTGCTCCCTGGACTTTGGACTTTCCAGCCTCTGAAACTAAGCAATACATTTTGTTTTCCTTATAAATCACCCAGTTCCAGGTATTGTGTTATAAGCAACAGAAACTGACTAATACAGTTACCTTTATAACATAAAATGATATTTTTCTCAATATCTCAATTATAAGAATGTAGGAAGTTAAACCCATCATGATTTATGCAGGACAGGAGAAGATTCTGTAAATGTTTGTGGTAGACAGAGTTCTAATACAAGAAACTCTACACAGCACTGGAAGGGAGGATAGATGACGGACAGTGAAGCAACAGCAGGTCATCTCAGACACTTGGAACAGCAAAGACTCTTAAGACTCTTAGTAAAGCCACTCTCCATCATCCTAACTGAAAGGAACAGAAGCAGCATGTCCTAAGAACCTACTTGCAAACTTGCAAATTTCAATAATGGCAGGAAAACTGCCCCCGATTACCTCGTCTTCCTTCAGCACCCACTCAGACGACCTTGAGAGCTTGCTCTCTTACTGCCTGCAACTCCTGATGAAGAATAAGGGCTTTTCCTTGGCTTTTGCCTCTTCCCCACGTTCCTCTCATTGACAGACGCTAACCCTCAACTGAACATGGAAAGCAACTCTGGGAAATTTATTTCTAACCGCCTTTTCTGTGATGGAAAGAATAACAGAGAAGAGATGAAGCAAGGATGCAGAATGAACATCAGTGAGGAATATCTGTCACAAAGCCATAAAAATGAAGAGTAAACTAATGCCAGATGCCTCTTTTCCCCTTATCTATCTGAAATTCTTCCTCTTTGAAAGTTCCGGCAGGATGTGCCCAAGCTATTATAAACAGAATACTTTTATATTACATAGTTTATATTTCAAAATTTGCATTATAGTAAATATATTCTGATTTGCTACAGCTAACTTCATTTTTAATTCTATCTTTAATTTGCTTGATCCCATACTTACTGCCAGTATTTTATTCTTTTACATCTCCATTTTCAAGTTTTTACTAAACTTTATTTTTGCACTGGATTGTATCTTCATTTGTATCTGTTTAATGCATAAACTATTTTGTTAAAAATACTGGTAATATTTATTCTTAATTTCTGTTGTCTTTTTTGTCTATAATATTTTGTCTAATTACTTGTGGTCTTTTTCTCTTTTTTACTTATTTTGTGTGATTTTCTCAAATTTTTTATTTAGGTCAAGGTCATTAACTCAGTTGTTTAGAATATTTATTGTGAACTTTGTTGCCTCTATTGTGATTTTTAGGTATTGTTTTTTCATTTTCTATCTAACATACTTTCTTTTTAAAAAATTTATTTCTGTTGCTTCACTATGTCTTCTTTGATAACATTTGCATTTCTTGATTTCTTCTTTTTTTAATTTTGTGAGATAAAACATATACAGGTAAAGAACATGAATGTACAGCTCAAATTTGTTATGTTTAAAAAGATTATGAAAGTTCCAGAGGCTTCTTGCATGTCCTATTTTAATCATAATACTTTCTCTTACCATAAAAGTTAAGATAGGTAACCATTGTCCTAATTTTATTGTGAATAATTTTTAGCAATCTTTATAGTTTTATAAAACATGAATGAAATTTTATGCGGTATAATATAGTATTGTCTGTTAAGGTCCTTAATATAAGTGAAATCATTATGACTTTTTTTCTTTCAACATTTGTTGTGTATAGTTTAAAAACTTAATTTTCATTCCTGTTAAGTATTCCTTTGTTTGAATACACCACAATTTATCCAATTTACTTTTGATGGGCACTTGTGTTGATACCAGTTTTTGACTTTTATAAAAAAAACAGACAAATATTTTTATATGCATTCTTGTACAAAATGTGCATTATTTTCTCTAGGGCTTTGCATTTCAACATGTCATCTGTGTGGAAGTATAAACATCACCAGGGACCTTGTTAGAGATGTACTAAGTTTCTACCTAGAAATAATAAATTTGAATCTTGATTTAAATAAAAACTTCAAATAGTAAATATGTACATTAAATATGAGACATGCTGTTCATAGCAGTGAGATTGCTTATTGATAGAATATACATGCCATCTATAATAGTTGATAATGAGAATCTATTTTACAAAGAAACTACATTTAACACTTCCACCAGAAGTAAATGAGTTTCTCTTGTGCCACATTGTCTTCAACATCAGTAATTGTAATAATTTTCAACTTTCATTAGGCAGGTGAGATATTGGTATCTCCCTGTGGTTTATAGTTAACTTTTTTTGGCTTGGAGTCTATGATATTTAATTGCAAAGCAGAATTTGTTAAGATAGGTACTCTCTTTTTATCTTGTAATTCTATGTTAGTGTAATTTTATCTTTTTTGCATGTTATTACTTTTATTTTATTTATTTTCAAAGATTCGAATTAAATTTATTGATTAACATTACCCATGATGACCTATTGAATAATTGAACAATATTCTATGTGTTAAAACATAATTGCATAACTTTTTTTACACTCTAAAAAATATTTAGTAGTGGAATCAAACGTCCAGAGATTTGGTTTACTAAGGTGAAAAAATATTGTTAGTCAGTGGAAGTGTTTTATTCTTCAATCGCCCTTTAGGATAAGCTGACTGTTACAAAGTTATTGACTGTGGCTTCTTTAAATTAAAACATTAAATGCCACCTTAGCTGATAATACTTAACCAGAAATAGCAGGTTGCTCATCAAAAATTCCATTCTCTAATATTAGTTAATGAAATCTAGGGCAAGAACAATCATGTAAATGTTACAACAGTCTATGCCAATTATGCAAAAACCAGGAGGGCTCCTCTGTGAATATTTAAATTTTGAGAAATAACTTCAATTCTCAAGAATGCTCAAGCATTCAGTTTTCCAATTGCTGCCTACCTAGTCCCTTCCTTACAAATGTATGGGGGTAGAATTATAATTTTTGCTGTTCCTGCATAAACTACAGAAGGGCTGAGTGCTGGAGGGGAGTGTGCAGCAAAGACAGCTAAGTGAAGAACATGGTTCAATAAATCAAACCTTAAAAATTTAAAAAATTTAAAATCCAAAATGGAGTTAAACACATTGCTTGTGCTCTCGTGTGTATTTGTGAGTTTAGAGGGGGGAAAGGAAATATCTAAGCAGATCCATTATGATGCTTGTGTAAGATTTGGGATGAATCCCAATCTCACATAGAACGGGAAGACTCGCCTCGAAGAGACCACAAGACCACGAGCCAACATCACTAATCATCAGGGAAATGAAAATCCAAACCATAATGAGATATCATCTCACCTCAGCTAAAATGGCTGTTATCAAAATGACAAAAATAACAAATGTTGGCAAGGATGCCAAGAAAAGGAAATTCTTATACATTGTTGGTAGGAATGTAAATTGCTTGAACTGCACTTGTTTAGAATTTCACCTTACTGGAGAAAGAGGTTTTATATACGACTAAACTTGGAGATCCATTCATTTTACAGACTCCAAACATGCCTGCCACATTTTATTACTAAGATCATGTCTAAAACTCGAGTCTTAATATCCTATTTTCCGTGCTTACAGATATAAAAGGTCTTTTGAGTTCTTAGATTTTTTGTTTCATTTAAAATATTTGCATTTATCCCATTTCAGCCTGATCCATTCAATGATGTTTACTGTGAATATCGATTTCCCTTTCTACAGAGGAGATAAATGAAATTTGGGCTGCAGAGTTAGCCAGATTTCTCAAGCCAAGAGCAGAGTCAAAATGAAAGAGAGTCTAGATAGTGCGCACTGAGTGCTTTAACCAAGCAGAAGATAAGTCCAGAACATGAACTGCCAAAGTCAAATTGGGGATCCATGTGCAAATAGGAGTAAAACCACTCAGTTTGTAAGAATTATCATTAAATCAGACACAGGTTTTCACAAAGGAATGGTTGGAGGAGCAAGCATTGTTATAAGCAGTAATAAACAAGATAGAAATGGCCCGGAGTAATTCAGAAACCACAAAATGACCAGCTGCTTTTGGTTAATCTTTACTACAAATAGCTAAGCGTGGAGATATGTTGCAATGTATAGGCATAAAACAGAAAGCTGAAAACCACCTTCTAAATTCTAATTTAAGTTTTATTTAGAGCAGAGATTCTCCACTGTGTAGCCCAATATCCAATCACTTTAAAGTAGTGGTGCTCTTATTTGAGCTGTATATTGGGATCACCTGGGAAGATTCAAAATAATCCTGTGGCCTGGGTGCTAATTAAATCAAGGCTACAACCTCTGCATTTTGACTTTTCTTAAGTTCCCTAGTTCATTTCATTATATAATGAAAGTTAAAAACACAGTTTTATGGTAATCTCTCAACATCCAGAAACAAGAAATGGCAGATTAAAGATAGTTTGGAAGTTCTCTAATGTTATTTTCCTATTAGATTTAAAAATCTAGTTTTTTGGTTACATTAAAAACCAGGTGCTACCTATTAAACACATTGTCACTAATTTACTTATGTTTAGAAGGATCCTGTTGAATTTATACAGAATCTGGAGTATAAAACCTGGGTTTGAGAGAAGGTTTTGGGGCAAAATGTTGGGTAAGTCATTTACCCTTTTGTCATTATTTCCTAATAGTGAAAGGATGCCTAGAGTAAGACCAAGCCTGACTTCTTCATGGGGTTACTGTAAGGCTCATAAACAATAGTATCTATTAAAGAGCTATATAATTTATAGACTTTTATAAAACATGCATTATGATTACCATTGATATCAACATTATCTTCATGACTGACCAGCTCTTATTTTGCATATGAAATTATTTTGAATTTCTCTGAAAATATCTATCATTATTATACTTACTTAAAGTCAACTTAAAAAATTTAGTTCAGTACATTTTATAAGAAGGAAGTTATTTATAAGGAAAGCTTGCATTTTAAAAATCAAGTGTAATGAGTTATAATTTAAATAAAATCAAACAGCAATGAAGTTATGGAGATTTTCTTGTTGTGGTGATTCAGGTTATATATTTGACAGATGTAATCAACCTTAAACTTTTTCTATCTTGCTATCTATTTCTATTTTCTATCTCTCCAGAACATTTTTTCTGTCGCAATTTTTCCCATCTTAAGCAATCACTTATTTGGTTTTGGTCACATTTTGGTTTCTCTATTTTACAATTTCACGTGAATAGAAACATATAGTGTGCATTTTTGTGTGTGTTTGGCTTCTTTTGCCTAACAAACATATAGTGTGCATTTTTGTGTGTGTTTGGCTTCTTTTGCCTAACATAATGTCTGTGAAATTTATCTATGTTGTTTGTTGCATGTATCAATCATTTTATTATTGAAAATTTTTTTATTTGACAGTAAAAAAAAATTATTTAATAAGTGGTCAAATGATCTAAATAGACAGTTTTCAAAAGAAGACACACAATTAAAATTGAATTTGAATTGCGCATCTAGAATTGAGGACTATTGAGTTGCATATAAAGAGCCGTGGATGCAATTTTAAAGAATTGTGAAACATTAAATGCCATTTGAATGTGTGTGTACTGAATTTTAATTATAGCAAAAATATGAATAGATTTTCAGGTCCAACAATGATACTCTAACTTAATATGGGAAGTAATTGTCAGGTGTGGATGAAAGTTAGGCAGAAATTGGAGCTGGAGCAATTTTGAAGAGGCTATGTTAATAGTCCAATGAAGATAATAAAATGTTGAATTAAAGTAGAAAATGAACAAGGAAAAACATGTGACACCTGATATATTTGAAGAATAATATTGGACTGGCTAGATGACAAATTATTGAGGGGGATGTGTCCAAAGTATTGATACTGAGTAACAGGCATGTAATACATACTTACTGTAGTAGGTGGCCAGGCTATTGAGCAAAGAGGAAGTTGCAGACTGGGGGGAGAGGGTGCTGATGGACGAAAGATGATGGCTTATTAAGTTTGTGCTACCTCTTGCACCTATTGGATGAGTTTCCAATTAGTCAACCCCTCCTCACTGGGCAGTAAGTGTGGTATTGCAGATATAGATTTAGGACTCAACAGAACCCAGGAAAATTACACACACACACACACACACACACACACACACACACACACACACTCTCACACACACAATGAATGTGTATGTGTATGAGGGTACTTCTAAAAGTTCATGTAAAAATTGAATGAAAATATAAAAGTCCTTCCATGAACTCTTTGAAACCCCCTGTATATGTGTGTGCATGCATATATAATTACATATAGATATATATGTATAAATTGCTGAGGACATTGAAATGACCCAGGAGTGAAGAAGAGTTTTTATTAAAGCAATGAGTAGAATTAGGACAGAATTCAATTTTGAAACCTAAGGAAAGAGGACCTTCAAAATAAACAGGTCCATTAAGAGAGACAAATTCTACATTATCAAGTAAGAAAAAAGGTAACATAAGGCCTCAGGTGTTGCATTTAAAATCTGATTGGTTATCTCATCAAGCAGTAATAATTTGAGAAAATAAGTCTTCTTTACCATGTATTTTATCTTTCTTATTTTATTAGGTCTCTTGACATGTGAAGAAGCAGGTTGTTCAGGGTAAAAAGAATTCCTTAACAACTGACCACTGTAGCTACTGAAGTATAAGTAGGGCAATGTGACATTTATGCACTATGCTTTTTTACATGTTCTTCATGAATAGTAGGTAAGAAGAGTGCATACGTTTGTGTGTGTGTGTGTGTGTGTGTGTGTGTGTGTGTGTGTGTGTGTGTGTGTATTCTACAACCTCACCGCAAATGTACAGCTCACAGTTTATAGAACCAGTCATGCTGTTCCCTTGGCCTTTGGTAATTTACCCTAAAAATAAAATTTTAACACTCCACATTTTGGGGGTAACACCCAAAATGGTATTTTTAAAATGAAGCTATAACTTGGATATTAATTTATAAAAACTTTACTTCACAAATAAGAAATGCAGAGGTTAAAAAACTTAATTAAGACACAGTTAGTTAATATGCTATCAGGGCAAACATGCTGTTTTTTCCACTTTTATTTCATTGCTTTTTATTTTAATTATGTTAAATATAGCCTAAGAGAAAGGCAATTGAATCCCTGATGTCACATTAAATATTTTTTGATAAATTAAAAACTGCTAAGTGGTATTTGAAAACATATTTAAAATGATATTTATATTTACTAAGTGACATCTGAGATCAGATAATTTGTTGGGAGGCAGACCAGATTAGCCTAGGGGATTACAGATATCTGTCTCTAAGGAAATATTAGCTACAGGAATGAAATTAGGGAATCAAACTGTGATTTTAATTGAGAGTAGAACAAGAACATATAGCTTTTTTCTTTTTTAATGAGCTATGTCATTGAGTATATTGGGCAATCTTGTTAGGGTTTTATATTAGTCCCATAACTGTATCTTTGTTGTATAATTTCAAAAACAAATTCCAAGGCAATTTAGATTAAGAAAAATTATATGTTGGAGATAACTACCTGGATATTTTAGGATGTTAAGCATAGTTGAACAAAACTCTTTTTTTTCCCCTCAAAACATCTAATGTGTACACTCTTTGGGACTTTCTATTTAAATATGTGCATACATTAAATGATGGTGTTTCTACATATTTAGCATCACTTTACTTTGCTGTAATTATTAGATGATAAATTTTAACATTCCAAATTTTAAAAATTGCTCATTGTAAAAAGAGGCTAACTTTAGGTATCTAAAGTTCATTTTGTGTTGCCCATGAAATCGATGGTCTCTTATCTGTTTCATTCATTCTATTTTTTTTTTTTTTTTTTTTTGTCTTTTGTCTTTTTCCACGTTCGGCCACGGATCGCAACCCTCAGTGTTGCCCCCGTACCCGACCGGGGACCGGCAACGGGATCGCAACCCTCGGTGTTGCTCCCGTGCCTCGCTCAGCCAGTGAGCGGGAACCAGTCTGTATGTGGGATCCGAACCCTCGGGCGGGAGCGCCGCCGCGCTTCCCAAGCGGCGCACTATCCAGTGCGCCACCGGGCCGGCCCCATTCATTCTATTTTTTTTTTTTTTTGTCTTTTGTCTTTTTCCACGTTCGGCCACGGATCGCAACCCTCAGTGTTGCCCCCGTACCCGACCGGGGACCGGCAACGGGATCGCAACCCTCGGTGTTGCTCCCGTGCCTCGCTCAGCCAGTGAGCGGGAACCAGTCTGTATGTGGGATCCGAACCCTCGGGCGGGAGCGCCGCCGCGCTTCCCAAGCGGCGCACTATCCAGTGCGCCACCGGGCCGGCCCCATTCATTCTATTTTAGTTGCTCCAAATTCTTCCAAAATTTATCTGAGTTAATTTACATTAGATTAGAAGTAACAATAGAATGAACAAATTTAATGCAAGAAAAGATAATGAATGAAACACAGGAAGAGTGCAAAGGGTGACACATAATATTCAGGTACAGAAGATGACTATGCACATAGGCAAAAATCTTAACTTTGAACATCCTAGTAAGGATATGGGGATGAATATTTTTATTGTATGTGTTGTTTCATTTATTCATTTTTCCTGTTTTACAGACAAGAAAGGGAGACCGCTGTGGCATGACTTATAGGAAAGGATTTAAATCACAGTCAGCTTGATACAAAAGCCATTGCTTCTCCTTCTGTAAAGTGGTTACTGCTCCCCTCCCCCATCCTTCTAAGTAGACTTAACTTCACTTTTCTGTTTTTGTTTGTTTGTTTGTTTTGTTTTTTGTTTTGACCGATAAGGAGATCACAACCCTTGGCTCAGTGTCATCTGCACCACGCTCAGCCAGTGAGCGCACCAGCCATCCCTATATAGGATCCGAACCCGCGGCCTCTGCACTGCCAGCGCCGCACTCTCCCGAGTGAGCCACAGGGCCGGCCCTTTTGTTTTTTGTTTTGTTTTTTTGTTTTCACTTTTCTTAATATTAATACCTGCTGTATTAGTCCTGTTTCTGTTGCTTAAAAGAGAATACCCAAAACAGGGTAATTTATAAAGACATGGAATTTATTTCTTATAGTTCCAGAAGTTGGGGAGTCCACAGTCCTGGGGGCACTTCTGGTGAGAGCCTTCTTCTTGGTGATGACTCTCTACAGAGTCCCATGGTGACCAGAATGTCACATGGCGAGAATGGCATGAGCAACAAAGCTAACATTCTCACTTGCTCTCCTTATGAAGCCATCAGAACCATGCACATGACAACACGTTAAACCATCAACCCATTGCT